>NW_026057576.1:27706567-27707980 GCF_023721935.1 Panthera uncia | reverse complement strand
GAGAAAATCAGTTAATTGGAAAAGAAGAAATTTCCTTCCTTTTATTACTGTCACTTTCTAGTATTCCCTTGGTAGAACAGAACGCTAGGGACGCATTTGAGATTGGCTCACCTAGGTCCAGCAAATCCATACGCTGTACTAAGTGTTTTTCCTGCCTTAGAAAACAGGCCCCGAAAAATGCTGCCTGGCCAAACCCCGGGTGGTTCTTTCTTTCTTCCCCTGCTCTCTCGTTCTTTTTTGCCTCACATTATACAGCATGAAGTACACTCTGACTTATGCAATTGCAGCTTTGATGACACCAAGGTTATACAGGCTAATGATAATTTTTTTAAATGGCAATTTATCATCTGGAACAAAGGGCCATTTTTTGAAAGCAATGAAAGGACAAGACACAGTTCTATCCAAAAGAACGCCTTCTTTCACTGTGTCAACAAAGTTTGGTTTTGGAATGACATTTAATAAAAGTCAACCGTCCTGTGTAGTATCATACATTTGGCATGCCTGGTAGACCAGCTAATTCTGCAACGTATCTTTTGCCAGTGGATGTTGGACCATTTCCCTAGGAAACCACAAGGGTATTATTGTACTTTCTTAAGTATTCAAACAGGATCTGTTCACTAGAAAGACAAAATAGCTATTTCAGCTCAACCAGTATTTGTTGAACTTGCCGTCTGCTAAATACTGGGCTGGTCCTGAAGGAAATCTGGGTAGAAAAGGCACGGTTTGCATTCGAGGACATGGAAGTTCTAGAAGAGGCTAACGTATAAAACTGGGAAGAATGCAAAGTCAGTTGTAATAAAGTGACTGTAATTACATGATATTCAGGCTGTTCTTAACCTCACTTGGTGATCCTGCAGCAAGGCGAAGGGAATAGGAAAAGATGCCAGCTCTTTGGACACTAAAGCATTTTGTAGTGTATACAGGACTCTATACTTCAGAGTATGACAGGTAAGAGACAGGAATAATAAAAAGGTATGCATTCTAGGCAGGAAATTTATTTTTGGGGGTGGGAAAAATATACTTCCATTTGTGTTTTCTGCCTCATACAAATATTTCAAGCAAAGAAAAATCAGAAGTTCTTTCTGTTTATAATTCAAAAGAATAAACATTAGTATATTTGAGAAATGAAAGTGTTTCCAGATCTCTCCTTTTAGCTCATCCACAATGGTATTTGTTATCTGACCACACCTTCTCTACTAAATATTTAGCATGTTCAGTGTAGAATTTTACCACACATACTCTCTTACATTGTCTCTAAGTGCTTTACCTGCTTGTCCCCCCAGTAAAAAGGGATATACACACATACAAAGGGAGATATTTAAGAAGTGATATTTATCTACAATCTATGTATCTATATCCATGTATGTCTGTCCATGTATATTTATGTATGTCTCGCTATATGTATGTGTATGT
>NW_026057576.1:27548799-27706557 GCF_023721935.1 Panthera uncia | reverse complement strand
TGTCCATGTATATTTATGTATGTCTCGCTATATGTATGTGTATGTGTATGTGTATGTGTATGTGTATGTGTATGTGTGTGTATTTTATATATTATTTATATACAGGTTTTACAGACACAAACATATATATATGCAATCTCTTATGCTGGGAAAATAGATGTTTGCTAACTTTGAATATGATTTGAACATGAACTGATTAGAACTGAGCTTGAGACCTTGATGTTAAGTGAAAATATATAAAATACTGTCTAATTTATTTGTGGACAAATCAATTTGTTAATTATCCTATTGTTGGTCTAAACACACAATGGAAAATCGTTAATTTCAAACGATTACTGCTCATCCAAACATAAGCCGGAGCATTATATCCTTCCAACTGGACTATCAGCTCCATGACAGCAGCAACCCTACGGGCCATTCCTCCTTTTTCTCTTCCACTGCCCCGCCTGATGCCAATCCCGTGAAATGACATGCACCAGGTAGGTCCCTATACCTGTCCTTTGCTGTATCCCGAGGAGACCCTTACCTGGTTGCTTGATCACCTAAAGATCCAATGAAAATGGCAAAAGCATTTACTTGAGGGTTGCTTGTCAGGATTTGGGCAAACTTGGCAGGATGTATTCCATATCGTGACAGGTTTGCATCACTTAAGACGATGACAAAGTACTCGTCAGCTTCTTCTTTGACAATTTCCTTGATGGCATGTTCTGTCCCCTCTAACGTGTGGTCCCCACTCATGCAGAATTGAGCATGGGCATGCATTGTCTGGAGGTAAGAGATGTCGCACAAAAGCCACAGGTGAGAAACTTTTTAAGCCAACATAATGGTTTTTCTTTTTCTTTTTTTAAAATTTTTTTTTTTCTCAACGTTTTTTATTTATTTTTGGGACAGAGAGAGACAGAGCATGAACGGGGGAGGGGCAGAGAGAGAGGGAGACACAGAATCGGAAACAGGCTCCAGGCTCCGAGCCGTCAGCCCAGAGCCTGACGCGGGGCTCGAACTCACGGACCGCGAGATCGTGACCTGGCTGAAGTCGGACGCTTAACCGACTGCGCCACCCAGGCGCCCCTCATAATGGTTTTTCTATTGACCATGAGAATGCACAAATACCAATTATTCCATGTGAATAAGAAATCTCTGAGCAAGTTCTATTTCATTTGCACCTCAGAGTGACAACAGTACATGTGATATTTGTATGCGGTTAAGACTTTTGTTAGAAACATGAAATGTTCCCAAACTCTCCCAGTTGGCACTTACTCCTCAAACTCAAGCTGCCATTTAAAGTGAGAAAATGTAAGAAAACATAAAACTTGGTATCACACACACACGCTGTGGTAGGCAGAATTCCAAGGTGGCCCCCAAGATTCCTGCCCCTGGTAAACACAGCCTGCATAGTCCTTTCCCCTTAAATGTGGGCAAGACCTGTGAATGGATGTGACACAAGAGAAAAATGAGAAATGGGTTGAATTTCTAATAAACAAAGTTGTAACACTAAACACTGTACTTACAACAAGAGCAATGGAGGACATTTACTTTAACCTCATAAGGTGTGTGTGTTTCTATTGTAGATCCGAGTATGTGAAACTGAAGTTATCATTAGAAAATACTACGAAGTACATAAAACTGGGAGAGTACGCTGAAAGGGGTCATTCTTTTCCTTTTACTGAAATACTTAGGGACTGAGAAGAACTGTATAGGATTTAGGAGGGGGACTCAGGCTGTGGAATCCTGACATAATCTTGAGTACACTAAAAATATGTAGGGAACAGAGTTTAAAATTTGTAGTGTGGAGAAGAGGATTTTAGGCACCAGGAGCGTTTTCTCAGTTTAAGGCTTGAATGCTTGTAAAACAGAAAGTCTTTTTCTTTCCTGTATCTGTTGCTGCTTCAGTGAATCTTTCCAGTCATCAGAAGATACTTTACCTAATCTGGTGGAAGTTTTCACAATATAGAGGTGATTTAATGTATTTACCTTCAGAATTTCTAGTCTTTGCTTATTGTCCTTGGGGATTTTGTTAATTGGAACCAGACCAATGTTGTAGCCATCTCCAGAGTGTCCAGCGATGTCATACTATAGATAAGAGAATCAGAGTTAGAAGCCTCTGCCCACTAGAGAATTGTCATCAGACCTTTTGGCCTCCAAATCTTTGGTCTGCCACCATACACAATTGCTCAACAGATGGCCATGGAGAAGTCCAGAGAGATGGATGTGTGCTTATCAACAAAGGCAGACAAATTCCAGGCTCCTTCATTTCTGGCTCATCCTCATGTGATTTCTGCCCTAGCAGGTGGGAGAAAGTATGATGGGGCTTCATGGGCTACCAAGACTTCCATTCTTAACCATCAGGGGAGAGTTCAAAAAAAATCACACACATACACACGCACTGTGGTATGCAGAGTACCAAGGTGGCCCCCAAGATTCCTGCCCGTTGGCATACATGGCCTGCATAATCCTCTCCCCTTAAGTGTGAGCAGGACCTGTGAATAGGGTAGGATGTTTACTTGTGATTATGTTATGTGGCAAAGGGGATGTTGCAGATGTAAGGCCGCTAATCAGGTGACTCTGAGTTAATCAAAAGGGAGATTACCTGGGTGGGCCCAATTTAATCACATGAGCCCTAAAAAGCAGAGTTTTTCTGGATGGTAGTAGAAGGGGAAGACAGAGAGACTTGAAGTCTGGGGGGATGTGACATGTGGGAATTATCTGTGGCTGAGATGGAGGTGACTATGGGGTGAGGCCTTGAGAGTGGCATCTAGGAGGGACCCTGGCTGACAGCCAACATCAAAACAGGCACCTCAGTCCTATGACCACAAGGGACTGAATTCTGCCCAAATCCAAATGGGCTTGGAAGCAGAGCCTCTAGGTAAGAGTCCAGTCTGGCTCAGATCGCAATTTCAGCCTTATGAGACCCTAACCAGAGAACCCAGCTGAGCCTTCCTAGACCCCTAAACTATAGAACTAAGACCTAGTAAATGGGTATTGCTTTGAAAGGCTATGTATGCAGTAATTGGTTACACAGCAGTAGAAAACTAATACATAAACTTTTTTTTTTTGAACACACAAAGTGAAATGTATTCACCATTGAAATTACAGTAAAGCACAAAAAAGAAAGTAAAAATTAGTCATAATCCCATATTCAAAGCTAACATCTCTCAAAGTTTTGTAGAAGTTCTGAGGCTTTTATTTCCTCTCACTACATGTGAAAAAGGTTGCACATTCACACACACACACATCTACATCAACATAACTTCTAACTGCAATGGATAACATTGTTTTATAATCTGCTTTTCTACTTTATTTATTTTTTTAATTTTATTTTTAATTTTTTAAAATTTACATCCAAATTAGTTAGCATATAGTGCAACAATGATTTCAGGAGTAGATTCCTTAGTGCCCCTTACCCATTTAGCCTATCCCCTCTCCCACAACCTTTCTAGTAACTCTCAGTTTGTTCTCCATATTTATGAGTCTCTTCTGTTTTGTCCCCCTCCTTGTTTTCACATTAGTTTTGTTTCCCTTCCCTTATGTTCCTCTGTTTTGTCTCTTAAAGTCCTCATATGGGTGAAGTCATATGATTTTTGTCTTTCTCTGACTAATTTCACTTAGCATAATACCCTCCAGTTCCATCCACCTAGTTGCAAATGGCAAGATTTCATTCTTTTTGATTGCCGAGTAATACTCCATTGTATATATATACCACATCTTCTTTATCCATTCATCTATCGATGGACATTTGGGCTCTTTCCATACTTTGGCTATTGTTGATAGTGCTGCTATAAACATGGGGGTGCATGTGTCCCTTTGAAACAGCACACCTGTATCCCTTGGATAAATGCCTAGTAGTGCAATTGCTGGGTCGTAGGGTAGTTCTATTTTTAGTTTTTTGAGGAACCTCCATACTTTTTTCCAGAGTGGCTGCACCAGTGTGCATTCCCATACTTTATTTTTTTAATTAAAAAACATTTTTTAATGTTTATTTATTTTGAGAGAGAGAGAGAGAGAGAGAGAGAGAGAGAGATTGAACGAGAGGGGAAGGGGCAGAGAGAGAGAAGGAAACACAGAATCCAAAGCAGGCTCCAGGCTTGGAGCAATCAGCACAGAGCCCTACATGGGGCTCGAACTCATGGACCATGAGATCATGACCTGAGCTGAAGTTAGATGCTTAACCAACTGAGCCACCCAGGTGCCCCTCTGCTTTTCTACTTTAGTGTATGACATGTATTTTTAAAATTTAGGAACTACCTTTCTATTTCTCTATCTCACAATGCACATGAGAAAACTAGAGCTGAGTGTGGGGTGCAGCATTTGAATGGAATCTGGAAAGAAGTTTGGGACCTGAAGCAACCCCATAACTGGAGCAAGGTGGTTCTAACTATTGGGGTTTGCTCCCCAATTCCCTTCTCCCCTTCCACGTCCCTCTAAGAATTTTTGTGATTCTGATGTGAAAGTTAGAATAGATGTTAGGGTATCTGGGCAATTGGGGCATCTGGAAAGAAAATTCTGAGTGTGGGCCTGGGGCAAAAGATTTTCAGGAATATCTGGAATACTACTGAGGGACAAAATGCTTTAGAATCACTGCTTTCTATTCACCAACTGCCCATCAATCAACAGCTATCTTTTGAGCACCAACCATGTGCAAAACATGACTCTAGGTATTGTAGGGGAATGCACTTATTTCTTTTCATGTCTATTTCTTTTTAACTGTTGAGCTCTTTGAGGCCATATCTTATTCATCTTCAAATTTTAGTATCTGTGAGTGTGCCTGGTGTGTTTATGGCAAAAATGCAATCATGTTGGGGCAATAAGAAGGTTTCCTTTCCCATGTGGGCTACATTCTTTTGCAAATAAGCTGCTTGGAAGCTGGAAGGCATTTTCCCACCCCCCACCCCCCATAGCCACCATGTGATAAATGGTGGTTAGCCCAAGCTGGCTGACCAAAAAGCCCATACAGTAACCAAAACCATTGTATTTAAAAATGAAAAGAAGTGGAAGAATTTCTGTTGAAATAATTTTTATGCGATGATAGGGAGCCAGGAGAGAAGCTGGGTTATTTGCAGAAGATCAGTTCCATTTTGGATGTGCTGAAATTATGCATCCAGGGAGGTATCAGAGTAGAAATGTATTTCATGGAGTCAGAGATGTGGCTGTCCCTGCCCAGGAGGGACACATGACTGCCAAGGGCAAATGCAGAGACAGAGAAGAGCAGAGGAACCCTTCACCTGAACTTTGAGGAGTATCCTCTTTGGTGGGTGGAAGAAGGACACAGAGCTGAGTGGGGAAGACAGGGGAGACAGCACTTGCCAAAGTAGGATAAGCGGATGGCCCTGGGGAATCTGTGTGGAGGGTCTCCGGAAGTGGTTGTGCAAGTGTGCTGAATCACACTAACGTCAGCCATCCCAGAGAATGGGGACTAGTGACCTCTGGGCCTCAGAATCAACAGACACCTTTGTGGGGACAAGGTTAGTGAAAAGTCTGTGGGATAAAAAGTAAAATGGAACAGCATCTAGAGGGGTGTTGGCGGGGAGGTGTCTGGGCATGTTACAGGTGGCAGAGAGGAGGCAGTCAGGAAGGAGATCATGGTCTGAGTCAGAGTGTCTAGTCTGGAGAAGGAAGGAGGACACTCTTTTTTCTGAGACTGAAAACGAGCAGAAAGAATGGGAATGGACAGAGATAAGTGTGTAATTGGAAGGGACAAGTGTACAAATGAAGGCCGATGTAAGATGCCTAAATATTTAAAACCTGTAAATCAGGATATAAATTGTTAAATAAAATATATTCTGTCCTCCTTTGATAAGTAAATACAGATTATAATGACCTGGAGAGCCAGGAGTCCTTGAAGTTCTGTGCAAGAACAGAATGGTGTGGGCAGCACCGGCCCCTGGCTTGCTATAGTCGGCTCTGTCCCATTTCCATGAGGCGCTTCACATATGTATGGACACCCAGCCATCATATTCCTTCCTACAGTTGCCCCTTGGCCATACCTCAGACCTGGGTGTTTACACCATTGGCCAGTCTGCCCTATGAAGATGGGCATAAGAAAGGGGACCACATAGGAAGCAGGCTTGGGGGGTCATCAGAGGTTTCTTGGGGAGCCCAGAAACTGGGAACATGATCCAGAAACTGGCTTTAACCGAGTATACCCCCTTGGCCCCATAGGCTCTTTACCTCATGGGAGGGACATGGTTAGGGGAGGACCAGAGTGAGATCTTGGGTGTGGTTTTCAGATTTTTTAATTTATGCAAAGGATGATACAAAAGAATTGTAAGGGAAATTTACCAATACAATAAAAAGGCTTGATAATAAATGCTTTTTAAGAGGATGTAATAAATTCCATATGTGAAAAAAAAATCTCCTTGGATAGTTTGTTATCCATCTTATGAAAAGGTAACAGAATTTGAACCCTAAAAGCTGTACAGCTCTTGCCAATGGCAACTAGTAAAGTATTGGCTTCAGTAGATGTCTAAGGTCACCCACGTGTTCAGTGCTGGGGCGGGTATGGAGAAAGCCTGTCGGATTCCTCCATGAAGCATGCTCGAGGCCCTATCATGTCTCAGTTGACAATGGTCACGGCCGGAACTATTTTAAGCCAAGAATAAAGTTCTCCTGAGAAGGTGCCAGGCAGACTGCTTTCGTTACGGGGCTGGTGAAGTAATCTGTTAAACAGGATCTTACACAGGAGGGGATAAGATCAGTTCCTTGAAACAGAAGTAGGTTTCTCCTTTTTGGCTGAGGCAAGAGGGCTATAAATGTATTAAGCTTTTTCCTTCCCTTTAACTGGAGATGCAAATTCTTACTAATCAGATGACCATGGATGAGACTATATGAATACATCTTTGACCATATGGTCTGCTCACAGGGTTGACGTAACTGGTTACTGTGAGGAAAAAAGTTGATTATTACACAAATAGCAGTCAAATGAGCTCTTTCTCAAAAACAGATACTGGCTGATTAAAGGCTTCGGGAACATTTTAGTTACTATCCATCTATCATTCCCTGGACTGATTTACCTACCTACCTACCAACCACTTTATTTGTCCAGGAGAACAAAGCATACTATACTTTTTCATACAAGTGAGAGAAAGGTAAGTTGCCAATCTGCCTTTCTTCTCCCTCCCTTCTTCCCTTTCTTCCTTCTTCTGTTTTCTCCTTTTCCTCCTTCCTTTCTTTATTTGTAGTAAGGAAATTTCTATTTGCAGAACGATCTGCCTTTGTCTGTGCCTGGTTAGCATTGCAAAGGCTGAGAAGACACACCTAAGGGACAGGATGAGGCTTATAAAATGGTTTGCAGGCTCTGGTTTTCATTTTCCAGACAGGCTTGGGGATTATTCTGTGCCCAAAGTAAATAAAATGCTTGAGAGGAATCCAAAGCACATCCAAGTGTGGAACATTCCCTGGTGTTACTGTAGATCAGTGTAAGCTTCCATTAAAAACAATATTTCTATGTCATAATTATCTAGTATCTGCTATCCAAGGATCCCAACACGTTTTACAGGCAGAGATTTGCTAATCCTCAAAACGGGCTGGGCTAAAGGAAAAAAGGTACATAAACTCCTTCTTTTCCATTCTCTGATACTTAATCCTACTGTTCACCCAGTCTGGTTCGTTTCTGCTGTGACCACCGTCAAATCAGACTTGACAGGGTCTCAAGCATGCATCTGTGGAGGAATCACAAAGTCACTAAACAAGAGCCTCACTGTCATTACCAAACCACCTAACATTCAGATCATAACTTTTTTGAGCAGCTCAAAATTTTATGGTCACAAAAATGACCGCTTCTCACGGCCTCCCATAAGTCCTTGTGGGGTCTTGCACTGCAGCATAAACATAAATAATAAACCACAGTAGTAAGAAAAACTTTGACTATAGAAGATCAATTTTAATACTTCTTTGCTTTGGAAACTTGTTTAAATGCCCCCTTGCTGTATTTTCTTTTGAAAATCGCATTCACTTAGAGAAAGGTCTTACAAATGAAAACGAATGCTGAGTTTCAGTCTAAAACACAAAGATGTATTAGGAAATAAGAAGGCTGATTTGTGATAGGTTGCAAAGAAATGTCTGCTTAGAACAAAGAGCTATTGGTGTTTTGTTTTTTTTTTAACAAGTGAGATTTATGTTTAGATTTCTGTGGGGAAGGATAATCATCTGCTAGTTAGGAAAGGCTATGCTTTATTGTGCATCCACATTATAACTAGGTATGAGACAATCGTCTGAGGCTATTTCTGAAGACTGATGATGTGTGAAATTTTAATCTCCTTCTACAAATCCAAGTACACCATTCTAAGGTGGCACCACTGGCAGTGGGCAGCAAAGGATTAGAAGATGAATATGTGATCAAAAGGGTCAAGGGAAGTGCCAACAGAACCCCCAAGGTGTTAGTGAGCCGATAAGCTATAGTAGTAGCTAGCTAACCTTTCTTTGTATCTTAGAAGTCAATGTAAAAAGAATACTGTTCTGGGGCACCTAGGTGGCTCAGTTGGTGAAGTAGCCAACTCTTGATCTCGGCTCAGGTCATGATCCCGTGGCTTGGTTCAAGAGTTCGAGCCCTGAGCTGTGCTCTGTGATGACCACATGGAGCCTGCTTAGGATTCTTTCTCTCCCCCTCTCTCTTGCTCTCTCTCAAAATACATAAACTTAACAAAAAAATAATGTTCTGAAGGTCAAGGATTCTAGGCTTAGCTCTGATATTAACAACCTCTTTGACCTAGCACGAGTCTCTTAACTTTTGTAAATCTTGTTTCTATCTTGTAAATAATGCTGGTTTAAATGACCTCTAACATTATATGCTTAGAAGTCACTTAACCTCTCTGGCAAATAGGAATAATCTCTGTTTTATCTAACCTCACAGGGTCACTGAAAGTATAGGACAATACATTTAATGAGTATAATGTCAATGTTTGTACAGTTCTTCATGTCTCAACTCATCTTGATTCTCTTCACAGGATTTGTGGTGGGAATTATTTACCTCTTTTTACAAATGAAGAAATTAATGCTTGGAGAGGTCAACAGCCTTTCCTAAGCTCAGAGATGTAGTGTTGGCAGAGGTGGAAGCCAGACCCAGGTGCCCTGATTCTGTAGAGAAATAATCATTCCCTATCCCCCTCCCCAGTCTCTTTGGCCAGTACTTCCATAGCAACAACTGGGTCAATTCTGAATTCTTGTTTCACTGTGAATGGATTCAGAGAACTCTGTACCCCTTTCTTGGGTCTTATCTCCATGTACCAAGAAGAGTTTATTCAAAGCCTAAGCCTGATAAGATAAATGGTTTCCATTTCTAAATGTGTGAAACATTCCTGAGGCATGGGGAAAAGGTTAATTACAGACACAGAGCTAAATTTTTGATAGAAGGAATCTTCCCAGCAGGTGCTAGTTTTGTGAATCATATCTTTTCACATCCTTCTGAGAATTAACCCAGCCTTTCTGACCAAGACATCTTTGAGAAAAGTTATGCCTACTATACCTCACTTGGACGAAGAAGTGCTAAGGGAAGGAAAATATAGAGTCTTTTATGTAAATGGTACATTTGCTCCTGAATTACAGCATTGTAAAAATACTGACTGGGCAGAAGTAAAATGGTTGCAAAAAAACGGGGATAAAACATCAACTTCTTAAGAAAGGGCCCGGAAGTAGGAGTCAGAAGTCCTGTTTTGTTTTGTTTTTTTCTACCGTGTAGCTGTGTGCCCTTGAGCAAAGCATGTTACCTCTCTGGATCCTGATTTTTCTCATCTGTAAAACAAAGAAGTTGGTGAAAATAATTGCCAAGACCATTCCTGCTCCTAAGGTTCTATGAAAAGTCAATGGTTCACTCTAGAAACAGACTGGAAAAGTCTGCTTCCCTTCTCATAGGAAAATCTGTGCCTTGCTTTCTCTTGTCAAAGGAATGAGTCACCTAAATCTACCTGAGGATTGATGAAGTCTTTTCTAAAATGAAAGCTCTCAGAGTCTACAAGAAATAACAATCCAGTACTGGCTCTAGTGGAAGTCTTTCTCCAATGGAAACACTGCACAAAAGCCCAGATTATGAAACATCACACAAAATTAATATAAATGGAATTGTTTTGGTTTAATTGGAGATGGAAGGGGAAAGGGTAAAAAGTCCTGTCTGCTCGTCATCAAACCCCCAACACCCTTCAAGCATTCCTTGTTACACTGTTAGGAAACCATGGCCTTAAAATAGGAGTTATTCTCCACCAAAAAAAAAAAAAAAAAAAAATTTGAACACTACTTTTCAAAGTCCCATTTCTCAAAAACTAAATAAATCTGTCTCTTTTCTGGACTCGCCACTTGAGTGCTCAGTGGAGAGACAGTCACCTAACTCTTGATGTTATGGAGTGCTATGAAGAAAAAAAATAAAGGCATGAAGAGCTTTTGAAAAGGAGGTCTACTTTAGGGTTTTAGTAAAACATTCCCATGGGCTTGCAGAAATCACAAGGAACAAACAAGAAATCATGAGATGAAGGAAAAAATGTTTCTTGACTGAAATAAAATGGTTCGCACAACAGTTACCATTCCACTTTTCACTCCCGTGTTTCAGTGCTCTGTGAACATTAAAAATTTTGCTGCTTAAGACTAGAGGAGTTTATGATGATTATTAGCAAATAATGTCACTTTCATCTTAAGAGACCAGACTATATATGCTGCTTCTGAGAATAACTGAATTCTATTGGTAGACCAATTATGAGAAACTTTAAAAACTCCAGATGGCTTTGAAATGTGTCCTGCCACTGAACTACCTTTTCTTCTCAGTAATTCTTACTCAAGGGTCCCTGTGGTTTGGCATGGCTCATGCTAGGATGGAACAGAAAGTGGAGGCTGACTCCAAATGAGCCTCCTGGACCCGGACTGTAATGACCCAGAGCCTGGGAGCTGAGCCCAAGCCAAACAAGATACAACACAGATGCCAAAAGAGAGGTTTCGGGGAAGAGTCCAGATCACTGGGCCAGGTCGGTGGCTTCTGAAGGTTTCAAAGCAAATATAGACTAGACACCTTTACGAAGGAGGGATCCAACTGCAAGAAGACCATGCTAGAAGCCATCTGGAACTGCGGAGCAGGAAGTCTCAGAGCACATTGCCGAATTCCTAAAGATACCACACGCGATGCCATCCTGGGCTACGGAATATAAATTTTTCACTAGGAACTCCTAAAACTGTCATTTGTTCATGCATCATTTTATGTTTGCTGAGAAAATTACATACTTTCATTAGTTATTCCTAGTCCTTATGCGTCTCTCACAAATGGGAAAATGAAAGCACAGATAGAGTGAGTTGGACGTGACCAGATGGTGTACAGATACAGAACACAGTGAATGGAACGCTGCCATTTGATGTACACGCGTCAAATATCTCTGAGAAGACACCACAAAAAAATCCACACCGGAGGGGTAAGTGGGAGCTGAGAGGGGTCAGAGGCTTACACAGAGGGCTTCACTTTCGCTCCTTTTTGAACCTTCTACACATTTACCCCAACGTATTTAATTAAGCGCTCTCACAGAATGTCAGGTGGCTCCACCCCACTTTTTTCATACACTCTACAAAGGAGGCTGGAGAGACCCCAGCAGAGACTGGGTGGCCAGTGGCCACTCTAAACTCAGACATGTTGGCAGGGGTGGTGAGAACATTATACAAAGTTTCCAGTGCACCCAGTGCAGGGGAGAAGCTGTCGGGAGTTCTGGAAACATGGGGAATATTGGGATAAGGTAAGTGGCACCATGAGGAAATAGCCAGATGAATCCAGAATAAAGGACGTTCTGCAGAACAACTGTTCTGAGCTCTCAAGAGCAAGCATCAGGACAAGCAAAGATGGTAGTGGCAGTGGATGTGACGTGGCCGCTCTGGGTGAAAAGAGGCTAACGAGACATTACAACCAAAAATGAAGTGTGGATTTTGGATCCTGGATTGTGGGGGGGGGGGGGAGGACCAATTAGAAAAGACACTTCCTGTGGTAAGCACTGAGTAATACGTGGAGCTGTTGAATCATTATATTGTACACCTGGAACCAATATAACCCTGTATGTTAATTACTTCATTTAAAAAAAGACACCTTTGAGATAGTTGGGAAAGGTGAATTTGGACTGGACACTAGAAGATATTATGAAATTACTGACAATATTTTTAGATGTGATGATGGTATTGAGGTTGTACTAGAGAATGTCCTGTTAGGAGAAGCATAATAAAATATTTAGTAGTAAAGCATTATGATTTATTTTTAAATGATTTAGAAGAAGGAAGACAGTATATATTTAGAGAGAAACATAAAGCAAACAAGGGAAAATATTAACATTTGGCGAATCTAAGTAAAGGCATATGGGTGTTCATTTTACTTCTCTTTCAACTTTTCTGTAGGTTTCAATTTTTTCAGAATAAAAAAGTTGGGATAAAAAGGGGAAATTTTAAAAACAAATCAAAATACCAAAAGGGAATAACAAACAGGAGAGGAGTCCTGTCTCCAACAGCCTTCTGACTTTGGGAAAAAGTCCTTAATGTTCTTGGGTCTCAGTTTCCTGTCTGAGGACTGGGGAGACTGAGTATTGACTTGTGAATTCTGAAGTCTATGGACATGGTAATGAATTTGCAGGAGCAGGACTCCTATGCTCTCCCTGTCTCCTGTCCCTCCCCAGCCCTTGAGATACTCGCCCAAATGCCATTTTTCCTCACAGAGCTTGTTTTGTGAAATCTTGATGTCTTTTCTTGGAAAGATTTTAATGGAGTGGAGACTTTCTATGCTCTTAAAAAAGTTCTAAAGGAACTATAGTGAAGGTAGGAAGTATGTTTAGAAGTACAAGAAAATGCACAAAATCCATTTCATAAAAGTGCTATTAAGAATCTAATAGCATAGGGGCGCCTGGGTGGCTCAGTTGGTAGAGTGTCCGACTTAGGCTCAGGTCATGATCTTATATTCATGGGTTCAAGCCCTGCATCGGGCTCTGTGCTGACAGCTCAGAGCCTGGAGCCTGCTTCAGATTCTGTGTCTCCTTCTCTCTCTGCCCCTCCCCTGCTTGTGCTCTGTCTCTTAAAAAATAAAATAAAATATTAAAAAAAATTAAGAATCTAATAGCATAAAAAAAACAATAAAGATACTTCAAACCTTGAATAAAGCTTATCTTATCTTGGTGTCTTGCTATAATTTCTTGCTCTAAATATTGACTGGATTTGTTAGTCATATATTACCATGGTTATCTTCTCAATATATCTGTGGTTTTACTAATAAAGACTGGGGAAATTATTTACACTATTGTGGGAATTCGAGACTATAAGCAAAATATGTGCTGAAGTGGGGTGTCTGGAGATGAGCATGCTTTCTATGTGCCTCTGTTACTGCACATCTCTCATTGAATGTTCTATCCGAATTGGTACTTTTTATGTGTCTCCCTCACTAGGCTATAAGCTCAAGGATGGCAGGGAACTCTGTACCTAGCAGAGTACTATCCTCTTAGCAAGTGCTCAATTTATGTTTGTAATTTTATTAAAATCCACTTATATGGCCACAATTGGGTTGTAACTGCCAATTAGAAACAAAACAAAACAACAGCTTGTGAAAGGCTGATTTTCCTTGATATTGTTTCTTTTTGGTGTGACATGTCCAGTCTCATTAATGTTGTCCCAAATGCCAGCCTTTTAACAGTGAGAACTGGAGAAATACCAATCTCTCTGTGCACTCCGCTGTGTGAGATGAAATGAAATAGTCAACACGCTTCCTGATAGTCACATCATCCACCTGCAGGCTGTTGGAATGGTTCTCAGATTTCCGTATTAGCTTTGCCACCTTCTACCTTCTGTCTAATTCTTTACACAGTCCTGGGGAGCTGAGTCAACCAATTTCTTGGTTAGCTCCTAAAAATGTTCCTAAAAACTTAGAAGAAGTAGTCTTACCTATCGGAGCGGTTCTGTTCTCAAAGGCATAAAAATCCTCTAACTGGAAATTTTATTCTAGATAATATGAGTATGTATACCAATTTTAATAGTGATATGTTGGTTACCATCTATAATGGATCACAATTTCCATATAACTCAAAAGAAGCTAAGGAACGCTGACCTTCAAAACTCACAAAAGAGGCAGATGGGCTGATCCAAATATTAGTAGAACCCAAGGGTTTCAAAACATTCAATGAGACTTATGCTGATGTGATGGATAGATGTTTAACCATCCACTGGTCATCCATGGTCCAAGTGATTTAGGAATTATACTCAAACTCCTACTAGACAAGATCTAAAATATTTTAAAATAAATATTTCCCAGAGACCCATAAAACATAAAAAAACAAAAAATTAAAATGAAGACACACTTACATCTGAAGGGAGGCAGGGTCAGGGGAAGGAAAAGGCTGAATACTAGTGCACAAGCCACAGGACATAAAGCTGCCAGAGTGGTCTTTGATTTTTGGCTTTGACCTTTCTGGCAATGGAAACCAAGAGGGAATCTTGAACAGTTCCATGGTTTTCACTAATCACAACCCTGTTCTTCATTCTGGGAGGGAAACAAAGCTGCTCCCTACCGTGAAAGTCTACATCCTATTTGTATTTGTATCCTGAACTTGTACAGAGCCTGGCAACCCACAGCACTCCCTGACCAAAGCTGCCTTTTCCTACCACTTAATTCTAAAAGGAATCTCTCACACAGAGCTTCATGCAAGGGACCCTGGGAGAGTTGGAGCTCAAAAACGGGCTTGAAGTAAATGCAATGATGGGTTACATTGATCTATTGCTTGCTGTGCATTCCGGCACAGATCTTTAAAGTAAAAAGATAATAGAGACCGTAATACACAGATAGTAATCCTCTACGTGGGATGTCAAGCTAAATAATGATCTACGATTGCCTATTTCTGAAGGACATGTTGGATCCTGCATATGATCTAGAATACCTATGGATAGACTGAGCACCCTCTATACATGTCTGCACATATACCATTTCTGCCCCCTGCAGTTTTGATAATAATTACCCAGCATGTGACTGTGTTATTTGCTCTAGTAAAGGGCCAGAAGTGCAGGTGCTCCTGTGGCCGATTAAGAGTGGACCGATGGGCAACTTGGGCAGTCACATGGCTCTAGGGGATCCCCTTTCCACACTCAGGCCTCTGAAGGAGGGTGCAGCAAAATGGACACAGTTGGAACGGGCAACTGCATTTCTCCCAGGGTTGCTGTCTTCATTCCCAGTGGAGGGTCATCTATTACTGTTTAATCTTCGCCCACATGGAAAGGGAAAGCAAGGCTGAGAATAGTACTCTTTGAGGGTGTCCTCAACCCTTGGGAAGGCTGTCTGCTCGGTGATGGGGACGAATGGGCTGTGGAGGAAGCTGGGATGAGGATGGCGGTTCTAGAAATTTGTGGAAGAGATCTGTGGTATTTCTAAAAAAAATTTTTTTAACGCTTATTTATTTTTAAGACAGAGAGAGCATGAACAGGGGAGGGGCAGAGAGACAGGGAGACACAGAATCTGAAACAGGCTCCAGGCTCTGAGCTGTCAGCACAGAGCCTGATGTGGGGCTCGAACTCATAGACCGCGAGATCATGACCTGAGCCGAAGTCAGATGCTTAACTGACCGAGCCACCCAGGCGCCCCGATCTGTGGTATTTCTAAATGCCTGCTTATTGCCCCTAACATTATGGCTAACATCACACACTGGCAAAGTGCAGTGCTTTCTTCTGATAATGGGTTCTTTGAATTCTGGTATTATCGTTTTCTGATGGTTAGGGCAGAGGAAACAAAAGGCTCTCTTCCTCCGTGCTGATAAGTGAGCTGATGAGGAGATGAAGATTTTTGTTCACTCCGGTGGAGCCTGCATCCCCCTTACCACCACCGTGCCCTAACCCGGAGTGACCCGTGGGCATAAGTGGTCAGTGGCGCCCCTCATCATCCTCAGTTCATGCCATACCTTGAACTTCTCTTCGTAGTTCTCGAAGGCTTCCATGACCATACACACGGCCTCCATTGAACGCTCCAGCCGGCCATCCACCCCGTTAAAGCGGTACATGCTGCCAGACACATCCACCACCAGGCGCAGGCGCTTGGGTTTCTGTTGGGGGCTGCCCAGCTGAGGGAGGAACAACAGAAAAGCCTCGTGAGCCAGGAAACCACCCCTGGTTGGAGTTCTGAGGGTCCCACACCGGCCCCGGCGTGCCGGCCATGAGGCAGGCAGATCAGCTGGAGGCTGGGTGTGGCTCGAGGCTGTCCTGGCAGGTGGAAAGGACTGTATTTCAGTAGATGGAATTTCACATTTGTGCTGGGGCCATATGGGAGAGATTTTCCTTTAGAATATGGGCCTTCCAAGGCCTAACCTAGTCTAGTAAAACTGCCTTGCTGAGGCTGTTATTCTTAAAAATAATAATCTGGAAAGATACAAACCCCAACATGTAATTTTCATGTCATGCCTCGGAGTCAGTTACACTAGCAAGATTGAGTTGTTTGGGAAGGCCACGTTGATTCTGCTAGTGCCTTTTATGTAGTGTCCTGCAAATCATTTTCCACATAGCCTGTGAGAAATGTTAGATTCCTAAAACAAGGTTCTGTGAGAGGGCGTCTGGCAAAGAACAGAGGGAATAGATTTCATCAGTGTCTTTTGTCATTACAAGCTTTCGGTTTCTGCTTCCTTCCAGTCGCTGCATTTCTACTTCTCTTTCCTTTTCTTGGCAGTTAAAGCATGCAAGTGGCATCTAACTGCTATTTAGCAACAACTGTCAATTAAAACATAAAACTCCTTTAAGTTTCAGTTTGATTGTGGACTCATGCCTGCCAATTTGCAGAATTAAACACAAAAGTACGTTTGTCAGCTTTACTTATAGGAAAAAAGGAAGAAGAAAAGTTCCAGATTATTCTGTTATTATATGCTTGCTGTCAGGTATGAAGGCTAATGAGCAGAATCAGTAATTTCAAAAAGATTGTGTGGGTATTGGAGTGCAGTGATTTCAGACAGAATTCAGTATATTTCTTAAAAACTTGTGTCTGCCTAAATTAAGAACAGAGCCACATATGATTCCATGACCACTCACAATTCAGATATATCTAAACACATTTGTTGACCGCAATGAGTCAGTATAGAAAGTAGTTGTTGACTCATGCCAATGACACAGAAGTGAGTACTGCCCAAATTACCAAAAGATCCTCTCTGAATAAACATTTAAATGGAGTAAGTGACTGCTTTTCCCCACCAGTCACTGCACCCCCAGCTCTCAGTGGCTACTCAGCAATTTTGGTTATTCAGGAATACAGGAAGCCACGGGGCCCTCCAAGAGACTCAGTATTTCAACTGCTGCCATTTTTTTTTTTTTTTTGCCATGGGACTGCAAACGCTTTAATATTATGGCTGTCTAAAGCTTTACATGCTACAATTGGAATTATTTAAGAGAGAATTTCTTATTTTCTAAAATTTTCTTCAGTTTTGGGATGGGCACAGATCTTTGAAGTAACAGGATAGCAGAAAACCACCAAGAGTGTTCCAGGGCTTTTACTCGCACAGTCCTCCAGGATTCATGGACACTGAGTGTCTTCAGTTTCCCCTCCCCCCAGAGGCACCCTGCTCTGTGTCCTGGGAGCTGATCTGCAGGGACAAGCATCAGCCTCTTGCTCAGCTGCAAGCTTCTGGTGGATTCTGCTGGTGGGAGGCCCTGGCAGGAGACCAGATTGCCATATTCAGGGTTTATGGTGTTTTGATAAAGATGGCAACTCTGGAAAGCATTTGTCTGTAAAGAAGACTGAACTTTACCTGAGGCTACTAGTTCACCATTACTTACTTGTGGTTCCAGCTCACCCCGGCGTTTGTAGATGGCTTTTTCTCCAGTGAGCCCATCGATGATCTTGGCATCATCTAGTTCCCCCATAGCTTGGTGTCTTAGCCACTGTCTTTCTTTACCTTTAGCCTACAACGACATGCACACACACAACTCCTTATTTTAATTACTTCTGCAGGGTACGTGACACATTTTCTGCATGATAAACAGGAAACACACACAGGATCTTTTTAAATAAGTGATGGTTCTGCATGAACACAGTTTCACAAATGGACTGGTCTCCGCTCTGCTGACAAAGAATGCCCTCTGTGTAGATTTTGTCAATTTTAATTGTTTTAACACATGGAATGATAAAATGAACTCAATGCACATACGAATGGGAAAACAGTATGCAAATGGGCCCCTGGAGAGCTGTGCAAAATCCAGAAATGTAGTAGTGGCGATGCATTTCTTAAGCATTTTCTGTCACGGTACACCTAGCAGATTTCTTAGGTAACAAAATAATCAGCTTGAACTTGTTAACAATGACTGCAAGCGCAGAGAAAATGTGATCTTCAGAACTCTTCCTTTTAGAAGAGAAGTTGATACTTGAGCTCTCTGTGACTTAGCGTGCAAGTGGAAACAGCGGAAAACAATAGTTCATGAACATGTTGTGTCCCCCATGTCTCCCTGATCAGAAATCTTCTGAATTACTTTCCCAAAGGTATTTCCACGTAATACTTTCCCACAATAACTTATAACTATGCCAGGGGGACCGAGAAGGTAGTTAAACAATAAAGAATGACAATATCCCAATCAAGACATAGATAGGTTTATTACAGCCAAGGACTTTATTTACATTAAGAAGTGGGAAGAATACCAAAAAAAAAAAAAAAAAAAAAAAAAATCGAACTACCCTATGACCCAGCAATTGCACTACTAGGTATTTATCTAAGGGATATAGGTGTGCTGTTTAGAAGGGGCACATGCACCCCAATGTTTATAGCAATGCTATCGACAATAGTCAAAGTATGGAAGGAGCCCAAATGTCCATCGACAGATGAATGGATAAAGAAGATGTGGTGTGTGTGTGTGTGTGTGTGTGTGTGTATACACACATATACACAATGGAGTATTACTCAGCAATCAAAAAGAATGAAATCTTGTCATTTGCAACTATGTGGATGGAACTAGAGGGTAATATGCTAAGTGAAATTAGTGAGAGAAAGACAAATATCATATGACTTCACTCATGAGGACTTTAAGATACAAAATAGATGAACATAAGGGAAGGGAAGAAAAAAATAATACAAAAGCAGGGAGGGGGACAAAACAGAAGAGACTCATAAATATGGAGAACAAACTGAGGGTTACTGGAGGGGCTGTGGGAGGCGGAATGGGCTAAATGGGTAAGGGGCATTAAGGAATCTACTCCTAAAATCCTTTTTGCACTATATGCTAACTAACTTGGGTGTAAATTAAAAAAAATAAGTAAATGAAAAAAAAAAGAAGTGGGAAGAATATCTGAAATATTTTTATGTGTGCAAATGCGAGTAGTAGTTAAGATCATGTGCTCTGGAGTCAGATAGCCTGGTTCCGATCCTCCCTTCCCCATGCTCAGATATCTGACCTCAAGCAAGTTACTTAGCCTGTCTGCATGTCAGTGTCCTCAGCTCTAAAATAAAGATAACACTAGTTCCTACTTTGAGTGATTGTGAAGAGTAAATGAGATACTACATGGAACTGGTTGAGAAAGAGCCTGGCAATCTATGTCAGCTGGTATCATCATCATCATCGCCATTATCATCAAGTGAGACACGTTAGGGACAACTAAGTGCACGTTAACTTAAGCATACTTCCATCACGGTTTCATTGGGAGTGCCTGTATGACAGTACTGTCATTGAAAATACAAAGCCACGGGGCGCCTGGGTGGCTCAGTCGGTTGGGCGTCCAATTTCGGCTCAGGTCATGATCTCGCGGTCCGTGAGTTCGAGCCCCGCGTCGGGCTCTGTGCTGACAGCTCAGAGCCTGGAGCCTGTTTCAGATTCTGTGTCTCCCTCTCTCTCTGACCCTCCCCCGTTTATGCTCTGTCTCTCTCTGTCTCAAAAATAAATAAACGTTAAAAAAAAAAAAAAGAAAGAAAATACAAAGCCAAGCTTTAGGCAGGCTTCTTTAGGCATAGACCAACCACTACACAAAGAAGCTCCACACAGTTTTACTCTAGGCAGGGCTATATAATATTAATTTCTTGTTCCTGATAGCCTTGCTGCAAACAAGGGCAAAATTCCCTCATTTGAATACAAATATATTAATGGGAATGTGAAACAAAGAGAGAGAAAGTCCTAAGCAGCATAAAGTCACCACCATTTGGTGGGCAGTTAATTCCAGGAATTATCTTACGTGTGCCCCTCGGGACTATGTTTTTTTTCTAATGTGTGTTCTTGGTAAGAACCCCATGATCTTATAGGAAAATGGGATTCCTTGGAGTATAGTTCAACGTGCTCATGCAACTCTGTGAGATACACAGCTATAGGTGGTAGGAGGAAGGGGTGAACGGAGTCTTCTAGAATCCTTTCCCACTGGGCTATGAATCAGACAGACAAGTTTGACCACACAGTGCTATCCTTCTCAGGATATTTTCCTTCTCAGGATATTATTCTTCTCAGCTTCTATTTTCCCTTCCCCATCATTCCTGATGTCTGGAGTAGGATCATTCCTCAGGCTTCCAGGATACTTCATGCTGGGAAATGCGTTTGGGGGTGAGCACTGAGCTACCTTTCAATTCTGAGATTCTATGATTCTTGGAGATACGAAACTGCAGAGCACTGGCTTCTAATGCCTTTCATAATTGAGGACAGACTTTCACAGACCAGTCTAGACTGGGAAAATAAGCACTGCAAAAAATACTAGAGAATGTGGGAGCAATACTTAGCTGTCATCAAAGTGACATGGAGGTTGTATTCTAGAGCTGGGTTAAGAGGAATATGGGATTACAACAGAAACAAGATTATGTGGCATGTAATGTAACAGCTGTGCCACTGTTATCATTAGTCTTGATTTTCAAACTTTCATCAATACATTGACAAGGCAATGACATTGAAGAAGTTCAAGGGAACCTGTTACATTTCCAGTGATATGTAACTCAATTAAGTACAATATAGAACTCTCAACTTAACCAAATAGCATATCAAATATACCAAATATCACAGTTTTTGATAAGGCTAAAAGTTACATGTCAAACCTAAAGGAATCAAAGAGGTTCAGATAATGAGCATAGGTTATTAAAAAAGTAAAAAAAAAAAAAAAAAACCATTGTGTCACTTCTTAGCTCATCGTTGTTTTACTTTCTTCATTCTTATCACTGTTTACAAATGTATTATTATCTCTTTATCTCTATTAGCTCTCTGCTCCATTAGAAAGTAAGGTGTATGGGATAAGAGCCCTTATGTAACTGCAGCATCTAGAGCAGTGCTTGCTTGATACATAGTTGGTGTTCAATAAAAATTTACTGACAGAAAGTTACCACTAAGAAATGTTAAGTGATAAGCATATGATAGAAAAGCATGTCTATACAGTATTATCTTAATTGTGTATGCATGTACATTATATACATGCAAAGAAAAATATGCAGGAGAAAACAAAACATTAACAGCCATGGTTATTTTGGGGTTGTGAGGTTATGGATGATAACTGTTTTCTTTAATTTCTTTTATTTTTTTTAATGTTTATTTTTGAGAGAGAGAAAGAGAGAGAGAGAGAGAGAGGAGCAGGGAGGGGCAGAGAGAGAGGGAGACACAGAATCTGAAGCAGGCTCCAGGCTCCGAGCTGTCAGCACAGAGTGTGATGTGGGGCTGGAACTCACGGACTGTGAGATCATGACCTGAGCTGAAGTCGGACGCTTTAACCTACTGAGCCACCCAGGTGCCCCTTTTAATTTCTGTATTTTCTAATTTTCATATAATGAACTCATGAGTTTTATAATCTGAAATAAGCAAAAATGAGTTCTTTTTTTGTCAAAAGTTTTAAAACAATTCCTTTATATTTTAATGAAATATTATCTTTGAGACCAGTTTGCAAGTTATGGAAAGCAAGGCTTCTCAAACTTCAATGTGCATACAAATAACTTACAGATCTTGACCAAATGCAATTACAAATTTTTAAAAAATGTTTTATTTAATTTTAGAGAGAGAGACAGAGTGTGAGCAGGAGCGGGGCAGAGAGAGGGGGAGACACAGAATTTGAAGCAGGCTCCAGGCTCTGAGCTGTCCACGCAGAGCCTGACATGGGGCTTGAACTCATGGACTGTGGGATCATGACCTGAGCTGAAGTCGGATGCTTAACCGACTGAGCCACCCAGGAGCCCCACAAAATGCAATTTTTGATTCAGTAGGTTTTGTTAAATAACTGGTCCAACATCACTGCAGAATTTTTTTGCTAATAATTAGTAAAAATGATAAAAAGGGGTCCTTTTTAGGAGACCTATTAATGCCCTTGGTAGGGAGGCTACAGAATTGTAAAATGCTTACTTTTCTCTTAGAATATTATGTTTGTCTGCTGTGTCTGGATTCAGCATCATGTAAGAACCTAGGGATTTTAGGTCTTAATTTTCTTATGCCGATGTTGCTTCTTTTCCTATATATGATTATCATCCTGTAATGTGCTCTCTAGCTTGAAGGCTATTTCCATTATGTGTGCCAATGGAAGGAAAAAAAAAACTTAGTAAAATTTGGGGTGAGAGTGAGGGAAGGAATATGCTTTTTCCAATTAATATGCTATCTCTTTCTTCTTTTTTGGGGTCAGCTTTTATTTTTTTTAAGTTTATTTTGAGAGAGAGAGAGAAAGAGAGAGAGAGAGAAGGGCCAGAGAGAGGGAGACAGAAAGAGAATCCCAAGCAGGCTCTGCACTGTCAGCAGGGAGCCCAACGAAGGGTTCGGACTCACAAATCATGAGATCATGACCTGAGCTGAAATCAAGAGTCAGTCGCTTAACCAACTGAGCTACCCAGGTGCCCTGGGGTCAGCTTTTAAAATTTAATTATAACACACTTTTAGTAAAGTATATGATTCTTAAATGTAGAGCTCAATGAACTTTAAAAGTGAACATGGGAACCTGGGTGGCTCAGTTGGTTAAGTGTCTGACTCTTGATTTTGGTTCAGGCCATGATCTCATGGTTTGTGAGTTCGAGCCCCGCGTCGGGCTCTGTGCTGATGGCACAGAGCCTGCTTGGGATTCTGTCTCTCCCTCTCTCTCTCTCTGCCCCCACCCTGCTTGTACACGCCTTCTCATTCTTTTTCTCTCTCACTCTCAGAATACATAAAATATACATTAAAAAATAAAAGCGAACACCCCATGTAACCACCTGTATGTCCACAGCCCCCCAGGGCTCCTTCTGGAATTTATTTTCCTCCTGCCAAAGGTGACCTCCTATTCTGACTTCTGTCAGCATGGATTGGGTTTGTCTGGCTTTGGACTTCATAAAAATGGAATCACACAGTAGGTGTTCTTTTCTGTCTGGCTTCTCTGGCTCAACATAACTCCTGTGAGATTCCCTATGTAGCTGTGGAGCAGCCCTTTATTCTCTCTCACTGCTCTAATGATATTCAATCCTGTGATTTAGTCGTAATTTATCCATTCTACAATGGCACTGTTTCCAGTTTGGGGCTATTACGAATCATGGCGCCAGGAGTGTTCCTGAACATGTCTTTGGAGCAGATGTGTGTGTATTTCTGTTGGGTAGGAATCCTGGATACATTCAGCTGTCGTAGATACTGCTAAACAGTTTTCTAAGGTGTTTTTTCCAATTTACATCCCCATGAGCAGTGTATAAGCAAGTCTCATTTGCTTATACCCTCACTAACACTTGACACTGGTGGCTTTTTAAAAAAGATTTTTAGCCATTCTGGTGGGTATATAGCATATTCCCTTCCTTTTTATTTTTATCTGTGGAAAAATGAATGTTGGTTCTGCGTGTCATTGGTATTTTTAAGGAACATGAACCAGTAGTTTCTGATTTTGAGAAGTGAAAATATGTGCTAGCCTTTTGATCCAGAACCACTGGGCACAAAGACATTTTTATAATAGTAGCACTATTCATTAGTTTTCAAGCTTAGAACTTGCAGATAAATACGGGCAGATAATTTATTATCTGTCATCTAGCCAGCCCACCAATATTTGGAAATTCAAAACAGGAAGAGGCCTGTCAGAATGGATACTCTTGGAAGCAAGGGGCAAGTGGGGGAGCACTTGAAAAACTTACTGTGGGATGGAACAGAAATATTTATTATTATAGACTGTGTATTGTATCTCAGTGAGATACAACTTAACAAGTAAGTTCCTATTGTATTTAAATATATGCTTTCATTTATAACAAAGGGCCAAACATGATCTTTATTGTATATTCCTATTGCAAATATTCTTATAAATATGTCCATCTGTTTTGTATTATGCAATACATCCAAACTAATGAGAACTTATTATACATAAAGCTATGTTTCCCTAGTAAAAATATACGTTACAGGCTTTCTAGAAAAAAAAAAACATAGTTTTATTATGTTCATGTAAGGGACGTTTAAGACTAATTGAAATGCTCAGAGGATGACGTATTCTGGTTAATTCATTTTCTGGGAAAAAAACTGGTTAACCAGAAAGCACACACACACTCATCTGTAGCAGTGAGGACATTAGGAGGAATACACTTGACAAAAACCAGTTATCTTGTGGTTTGTGACACTCGATCTTGTGATTTTGGCACTGAAAGTATTCTGATTAATCTTAAGTCTTCACTTATCTGGGTTACGGTTACTCAAGGCTTCCTTTACCTATAAACTCTACAGGTAAGTCAGTTTTCTCTTATTCCTTCAAAATTTAATGAAGAGATTAGAAAGATTTAAGTAGCAGTTTTTGTAGAAAGCACATACATTCTATAGAATAAAGCATAGAGATATTCACCAATAAACATTGTGTCAATGAATAAATGTAATGGGTGTTTGAGGATACATGCCTGGGAACAATGATTCTTTTATTAAACATTATTAGCTCCCATTATTTTTAACATTTAGTCATGTTCCACCAAGATATACTTTTTATGTTATTAATCTGCACAATTAAAAAAAATAACATGCTGGATTGAGGTAAACTTTTATATAGTATTTATAAAATGACAAATTATAAATCAATGGAAACAATAAAAAATAAAAACAATAAAAAATTTTCTCTGTGGTTCTTAGTATTTTGACATAGAAAAAAATATTTTCCTAAATACCCGTTAGGTTGCTGGCTGCTCTAAATGGTGGAAACAGTGTTGCCCAGACAAGAGAAGATGCAGACCTTCTTTTTTAAGGAGTCCCCCGGTTCTTGAAGGGACATCTCATGGCAAGGTTAACTAGTGATTCATGTACTTAACAAAGACGACCTTCGTTAGAAGAGTCTGTTCTCTTGGATGCCGATGTGGAACTAAACTATGACTTTGAGTCATCACTTACCGTCATTTTATAATTTGTTTTTATGAGTAAAGAAACTGGGACCTACACACGTCAGTGTGCATGTACAGAGGCATCTTTGCTTCCTCTTTCTTTCATAGCTCATGCCTAGTGGGCCGGCCAACCCCCGTGGCTTCCCGTGTACCCACCGTCTCTTCCCGTGGCCGGGCCTATTTCCAGTGCAAACATCTTTCTCTCTTCCCTGGACTGCTGCCGTAGCCTCTTCCCTGGCCTCCCTGCCTCCTTGCCTCTCTCCTGGCCTCCATGGTCCTCTCTCAACACAGGAATCAGAAGAATCTTTAGAATAACACATTGTAATTTGCAGGCAACACATAAAAAAAAAAATTCCGGCATGATTAAATTTTTTAAAAGCCCAACTGAACTTCTCTTTCTCTAGTTATTTTCAGGAACGAAGTAGTATTTGTCTCTGTTGCACGTAGTACAAATGATCACACTTTTCACTTACTTCTGTCCCTCATCTGTAACAACTTCTTGATTGTTGTTTCATTTTTGAGGTACCATGAGAATTTAGGCCCCACTTATTACTATTATCATTAAATTCACTTTTTAATATTGTGCATCTTTTTCAAAGCACTATTCTTGATATTTGAGTTTTCTTTGAAACGCATTTTCCACAATTATTTAGAACTGATTCTGTGTTTAACTGACTTCTGAGGTTCATTGCTAGTTCTTCTACACCATGAATTTCCCATTCTTAAAGAATTCAGATTCTCTTCTTAATTGGCTGGAATATTTATACATATGTGCTTACATACGTATGTGTGTGCACATGTGTGTATATATATTTACCTCAAAATCATTTTCAAAAAGAGTACTTAAGTACTTAAGTCTCTCGATATTTGAAAATGTCTTTTTATCTCTTTGTACTTTGGCTGAGTATAGCATTCTCAGGTCACAACTTTCCCTTGTCCCCCAGATCTTGCAAACATTCTGACAACTAATGTAAGATTAATTTGTCTCTAATAATAGCTTGGTTTTTGTCTGCTGGCATTCTTTTAGGATATTTTCTTTGTTTCTGAGATGTTAACGTTCCATGAAGCTGTAAAAAGGCACTTACCTCTTTTCATTATTTTTGCCTGGTACTCAGTGAAGTTGTTTTCATCCATAGATTTAGGCCGGTCTTTAGCTCAGTGCAGTTTATGTTGTTGTTGTTGTTGTTACTTTGATTATTGCTTATGTGTTCCTTTTGGTCCTCTTTGGGAATATCATTGGCTCATACAGCGTGTATTTACTGCACAACTTCTACATGCCAAGGTTCTACGTTTGGGGATGGATCATGGTTCTGTGTGTTAGCTCTCTGCTCTGTTTTTATTGATCAGCTTTCTTTTGTGTTTTATCTCTTTATTTCCTCTACAGTCTGGAATAACAATTCCAAGTTTCCACTCATGTTAGTACTTAGACTTAGGACTGGATTGAGTCTGTTCCTTCTACTTTTAATGTAGATTTCACTTTTGGCATTGCATTTTTAGTTTTTAAAATAATCTTTCCTTATTGCATTCAACTCCCTTATTATTTCTGCTTGCTTCTTAGCCAGACCCTTTTAAATCTACATCTCATTTCACATACTTCAAGTTTCTTTGAATTGTGAGAACACAAAGCAGATGTTTTCTAAAAATCCAGTGTTTTCTGAAGAAAATATTCTAGCCCAGTGGCACCTTCTGCCTTTACATCTTGGATGCTTGTTACTCTATCTCACTGCAGAATCATTTCATAGATCCCACGTCATTTCATTTTTGGGTGTTCCTATTCTTGAATGATGAGATGGCCCCATAAAACTGTTTAGGAACAGACGGATAGACTCTCCTTTCTTGTATTCACTTACCATTTTGTTATTATTAGAGTTCTCCTTGAAGATTTTGAACTGGTGTCCGTAGTGGAACTAAATCTATTTACTACTTAGCTCAGGAACTCAGTAGGGAAGGAGTTGGAACTGTGGACAGTCACAGCATGAGAACTTCATCTCCACATCATTTCTTACTGTTTGGCAAAGCCATCGCAATGGGGCCACTTGGCATTTGTTTCATCTTGTCTTCAGGCCAAGTATAAGCTAAGGCTGGGCTGGCCCCTTTCCCGGTGTTATTCCCCTTCCAGCTTTCTGTTTGTCGTAGCCACTGCATAAAATCTAGATCTCCCCAGCCCCACTGCTCCCAGTGTTGCTACTTTCAACTGCTTCTGCTTGGCAGTGACAAAATGGAGGTCAAGTGATCTGCTTCCCACCAGCTTTAGGGCTCTCGCGTCTACTCTCCACCTCGCCAAGTAAGGGATGTCAGTTTGATTCTGCTGGGTTTCATGCACTTCCTTCCTAGTAATGCCATTCCTTAGGGAGGTTTTTGAGTTGTTGCTAGTGCTACCATTCACAGGGGCTCATCACCATCCGTTTAGCAAATATTCTTCAAAGCTTCTTGCACGTCACTAGCACTCTTCCCTAATTTCTGCTGTCATATGGTTTTTCACTGTTTACAGCTTTTTGTTATTTTAACATTCTCATGGTCATCCAGTGAAGATCGAGTTAGATGCCTGTGCTCAAGTAGCCTAGAAGTCAGGACTGTATTTGATGGCTGCACTTCGTCCATGTTGTCCCCTAGTGGCTATGGATGCCTTGTGCTGAGTGATGAGCCGTTCAGGTGCTAAGAAGAGTAACTGGCATCTTACTGTTCTCCCCAACATGCAGATGTTCCTTGACATGCTGTTTCTACCTTTCCTCTCTCTGCTCCGTAGTCTCAACCTTAGTCAACACACCTTCTCTCTTGGCGTGGGCTGTTGCTCTACACAGATGATGATAAGAACGCAGATGTAGATATGCATGTGGATATGCAACACTATCTGGTCTTCACCTTGCTCCTGAACTCCAGATTCACATCTTCAACTCTTCAAATCTCACGCTTGACATTTTTACGTAGGAGTCCCAGTAGTGAGAGAAACATGATAACGTCCAAAGCAAACATCTGCTTTCTCCACAAGCCTCTCCTCTTCCTGGCTTCCTTATTTCTGGCCTCTAGGGCTTGAAAACCTCACTGTTCCCCTTACCTCACATTCGATCAGTCACTGTCTTCTTACTTACCTTCTTGTCCAGCCTCCAAACTGTCCCACCCTTTCTATTTTTCACTTTGATCGCCCTGGTTCGGGTTCTTATCACTTGTCACCTGGATAACTGAAGTAATTTTAATAATTTGGTTTCCAGGTTCCCCCACCTCTCTCTTTTCTTTCTCTGACACTTTCTTTTTCCATGGCTTTGAAGCCTCCTAAAGAAGATGTAACTAACTATACCACTCCCTTTCTCAGTCATGTTCACACTCTTCACTGCTTATAGAATTCAGTTAGCATGGTGCTCTAGGCCCTTGGGGGTTCACCTTCTCCTTCATTTTCTCTTCCACTACCCCCAGCCTCATCCCCAAACTCTGAGCTCTAGTCTCTAGGCAGTTTGTCACGCTCCAAATAGCCTTGTATTCAAGGCTTCTTCCTCTGCTCATAGATTCCTTCTGTCCAGCCCGGAGCTATGCAAACTGCCTTTGGTGAGTAAACACTTGTTACTGGTCCATGATGAAATCAGTAACAGAAATGAACAGTAAGCATTTAAAAACGTATACGGCAATTTGAAAAAGTGCTTTCATGCTTGCTGAATCTTATATTAAGTAATATGGGTTTGTATCTTGTATGCTAATTTTTACATCTTTTTTTTCAGTAGTTCATTTCTGTTTTATTTTATAAAAGCCTCAGCCCATGATTGATGAAAAATACTTGGCCTCTCTCCACAGAAGGTTTGAGAAGCTCTGGTCAAGGCTGTCCTTCCATGCCAATCCTTAGAAGAGTTACCAATTAAAACCATACTCATCCTTCATGGTCCAGCTCAAACGGCACTTCCTCTGAGTTTTCCCTAACTGTGCAGCCTAGAAACTGCACACACATTTGTCTACATAACACAGCACTTTATTTAAAACACTGCTGTGGCATTCACCATATTGTGTCTTCTATTATAACTACACATGTATCTTCTTTCCTAGGTCAGTCATTGAAGGCAAGAACCCTTAGGCAAAAGAGATATCCAATAAATGTCTACTGGATGAAATACAGTTATTATCAACTAAATAAAAGGAATGGGGAAATGCTTTCCATTCTTTAGATATGAGCGAAGTGGGTGCTCAGAATAGAGTCTAAATTCCTTGCCTGGCATCTACCTGCCTCTTAGCCCCAAGTCTCTGTATGCGTTTTAGGCTGAATGGAATCCTGCTCATACTGGAGACCAGCCCTCAGCATACCCCTGAGACTGCACAGTGTCATGCTTTTGTCTATGCCATATTCTCTGCTGGGGCACTTTTTCACTTTCCTTTAACTGGTTAATACTTGTGTATCCTTCAAGAGCCAGCTCATGTGTCCTTTCCTGAAAAATCCATCCTGGAATCTCCTTCCTCTGGGCTTCCACTGCATTCTATGCATCTGTCTACCAAGACACCATATTCAACTGAAACCATGTGTTCAGATACCTGTCTTTCCCACTCCTCAAAACTACAGCCCTCTTGAGTACAAGGACAGTATCCTATGAATCTTTTTGCCCTCAGTGCCAAACACAGTGCATGCCAAATGTTAATGTTCATTTTGAACTACTAAAGGAAAAAAAAGGAACATAATTGTTGGTTCACGTAGATATCATGCTAGCGAAAGCAGTCAGGGAAAGGCTAATTTCGTTCAGCCTGAGAATGAAATTAGCCTGATTGTAGATCAGCAAAACACTGGAGAGAAGATATGATTAAAATCAGTGGCTTCTTGTGGAATGGGTATTTTCTTTTGTTAGGGAATGCTGGAATCAAGAGATTCAGATTCTGAACCAAGTATAATTGAATTTATTATAAACTCTATTCTAATAAGAAGATTCTTGCTATTGATTCATAAAAGGTCCAATAAAACCAGGACTCTATGATATTCCATGATCCAGTCAAGAGGCAGAGAGGTCACTGGTGATGGCTATCTCAACTGAGAAGAAGGACACATGTTGCAAAGACACACTCACTGAAGCAGACATTAGCAGGAGTGGCAACAACATTCCTTTTCCTCAAATCTCAGCACAGCCACCTGGAATCAATGCGTGGGCTTGAAAATGTACTTTGAAAAGTCATTTCAAATGATGATTTGCTAGTTCCTGGCCAGACTTTCTGCTGTTCACCAAGGAAACACCCATAGTTACTGGGATTACACAGCAACCTCAACACAGCTGGGAGCTATTAGTCAATCAGAGCCACACAGGACTGTCAGAAGATGGCGAAAAGGGGACCAAACAAAGCCATCTTGTTTTGGTAACAATCTGAAGATTCATATTCTGCAGGAGGCCCTGTCTGTCCTTGGCCGGTAGCTGCGTTTTCAGCTAGCACATCTCTCTAAACTGAGGACTAGAAGGCTCACCTGAGAATAACACTCCTGTGGGTTTCAAAAATACCTACATGCAATAAGGGAAGCACTTGACAATGCTACGTCGGCATCAGGATAATGATGCAAAGTGCGTCGTGAGCATAGGTGAGCATGATACTTCTCACAGAATTGTAGAGTTGGCAGCAGATAACAGAGGCCTCACAGGTAATAGGGACCCAAGCTCTGGGCCCAGATACCTGGTTTACTAGCCACATGACCCAGGACAAATTACATCATCTTTCTAGTCTTCCATTTCCTCAAAATATCTACAGGATATTGCAGGAACAAAATATCTACATTTCAGAAGAAATGTAGAACATAGTCCTTACTGCTTATCATAAGGATTAAATAGCATAATGAATGTAAAGCATTTGACTGGCTTGCAGTCCACGCTGATGAATATTAGCAAATACAACGGAAGTAATGATGAAACAAATTCTTCTGTAGAGAACGCTATGTGCCAGGCATTGTTTTAAATGGTTTACATGTCTCATCTGAATTAATCTGCATAACTGCCCTATTATCTATCATTCCATTTTATAGAACCCAGGCTGTCTGGCTCCAGGGCTGGCACTATTAGTCACTAAGTGATGACAATGATGATGATGATGGTGGTGGTGGTGGTGATGATGGTGATGGAAGAGATCTTGATAATGATGTTGATAATGTAAGACAACTAGTAGAGTCTCTGGCACATTGTAATTGCTCAGTAAATGTTTGCTGTTATTAAAATGCTTGTATTATTTGTGAAGATTTGTAGGGATGGTAGTTCTACAACCATTTTAGGTCCTCATCCAAGGATTACATCACTTTTATTCCCTTTCTTATATCTTAAAACTCTTTCTTGCTATTATTTAAGCCTATTTTCTCTTTTTCAGATTTCCAAGGAAGAAGAGAAGAAAAACATCCCTGAAATAATTACTCTATTTGAGGATATCTAGAAAGTTATGGATCCCCTTATGGTTTTTTTAATAGGTGCCAATTTCTTGTTTCCCATCCATTTCATCTTATTTGTTGCTTTTCTTTGAGCCCTTCACAGTTTTCTTTCACCTCTCTCTTGAGGGTGGAAAGCAAAACTGGGCAGTTTCTGATGCTGGTCTCATTGCTGTGGACTTTAGCAGAAGGGACATTCCTTAACGATAACCCTAATTCTAACCCAGGTATAAGTGGATTCCTACTTGAAGAAGTCACAGTAGTGGGTCTGCCTTTTCGTCCTTTGGCTGATCTGGTGAACATAATATCATTTATCTCAAAGAGCTGATGTGAGGATTGAATGTGGCGATGTCTGTAAAAGTAACTATAGCCTGGTGCCCAATGAATACCAGTCAAGACATGAACTAATACCAGATGAGGATTCTCGTTCCTTCAATTAAAAATATATTCGCGGGGTGCTTGGGTGGCTCAGTCGGTTAAGTGTTTGACTTCAGCTCAGGTCATGATCGTACAGTTTGTGGGTTCAAGCCCCACATCAGGCTCTGTGTTGACAGCTCAGAGCCTGGAGCCTATTTCAGATTCTGTGTCTCCCTCCATCTCTGCCCCTCCCCTACTCGCACTCTGTCTGTCTCTCTCAAAAATAAACATTAAAAAAAATTTTTTTTAAATAAATAAAATAAAATAAAATGTATTCTTGTATTTCTCTCCAGTACTATGAGTAATCTAATGGCCTATTTGTACACAGGGTAAAACCCAGTGTTGTCTGCATGTTCTCATGGAAGCCAGGGCCAGATCATGATCTGGTCTTTGTGATTTTGATAGCCTTCTCCTTTGCCACTGTCCCCCACCACGTACATGTGCTTCAGAGTCAAACTGAACAACCTGCACTTGTACATCACGTGTCCTATGTCTGGAATGCCCTGATTCCTCAACCATCTGGAAAATCCTTAGCCTCTTTCAAGTGTGAACTCAAGCATTACATTCTCCACGAAGCCCTTCTTCATTCATTCCATAGAATCATGCACATATTTCCCTACGAATGTAAGAAATCATTTGCCTATTTGTCTTCTTTGAAATCCTTCTTTGAGGGCAGGGGCTGCATTTTATTTCTCTTTTTTAAAAGATTTTTTGTTTGCATTTATTTATTTTTGAGAAACAGAGTGGGACAAAGCATGAGCAGGGGAGGGGCAGAGAGAGAGGGAGACACAGAATCTGAAGCAGGCTCCAGGCTCTGAGCAAGTGGTCAGCACAGAGCCTGATGCAGGGCTCGAACCCACAAACTGTGAGATCATGACCTGAGCCGAAGTCGGACGCTCAACCGACTGAGTCACCCAGGAGCCCCTGCACTTTATTTTTCTATCCCTAATGTCTGGTGTGCATCAAGAACTTAAGAAATGAATGACTGACTAAACCACTCATTCTTCAGTTTTAATATAAACACTATCTCTTGTTGCCCTCATCTCGTGTGAACCACTCATTTCGGCTCTTATTCACCTTTTGCCTTGCCATGGAGATCAGAGCCCACCTAGAAGTTGCCTTCGATGCCCAGGGTGATGAGCACTGGTAAAGTGAGTGCCTTTACTGGAAAACATCCAACCATTCAATGTTACTTTGTTCACACAATTTGCATATGGATTTATTTTTTTAAAGCAAATTCTCCAAATAACAAGTCTTTGCTTAGGAAATATTGAAGCATCTTAATTAGTATTTTAAGGGGCAAGAGCAAATATTAACTTATTCTGAGGAAACCACAGTCTAAAACTGAAAAAACAGGCAGGCAATGCAGGGGCAGGGGGAGCATCGGAGGAGATGCCAGGAGACATAGAGAGTGCACAGTCTGGATGATCAGAAATATTCCTCTGTCTATAGTCAACAACAGTGAAATGATTTGTAGGAAAAGAATTCTATCTGTGGATTTCTAGTAGAGGTGGGACGCTCATAGATCTTATATATAGGGGAATCAGGGAGTCTGGGGTCTTCTAGGATTGCTGGTCAAATTATTGCTTCTTGGACAGGACAGGAGAGGTCAAATATTTTCCTTGGAGAACTGACCTAAGAAGGCCAGGGAGTGATCTGCAGTTTTACACAAACATTTTGGCACTGATTACTTTTTTTCTGACTGGTTGATTAGGGTTTAGGTAACTTTTCTCCAGTAGTTTTGGGATGGGCCCAGCTTTGGGCCCAGATTATTTTCTTAGCCCATTATTGGAGATTACCTGTAAATTATCCAGGATGATTCGGAGGGAGCGCACCTGCCGTCGAACAGCACCTGAGAACCTTTCATAGGTTGTGGCATCATATTCACTCATTTGGATCTCCTTTAGCCTGTAATCAGAGGGCATGAAAAAGACAGTAGCTGAAATCATGTGTATGTGGTCCCTTGCGTCCATTCGTCTTCTGCTAGAACTATAGCAAGGTCCTTGGTATCTGATGTTGCCTTGAAGGAGAAAACTCAAGAAGCAACGTTTCCAGTTAGGAGAGTCTAAGGAAGAAAATGTCTAGTGGTAGGCTGGTAAAAAGTTAACAAGTAGGTTTCCAGAACAAACCAAATCAAACCAAACCAACAAAAAACTCTGATTTATAGTATTTGCTGATTTCTGTGGTGTAGATACTTCCACCATGATCAACTCCAAAATACTAACAGTAAGATCACCAAGCACTGACTTGGAAAAGAATGTGTGCAACTGGCTCTCATAAGCCAGTGAGTCAGCTCTATAGCAAACCACTGCCATATCCCAAAGACGTGTCACGATGTTGGCAGCTGGTCAGTTCATGTGGCAGGTTCCTAGAAGAGCTCCGTGGGTTGCTTTTAGAGACCAAGGACATATATTTGGTTGACCAAGATAACAGTTCAGGCCCAAAGAATGTAACTTAATGTGTTGCTATGTAGAATACAAGAGTTTTCTGCAATTGCTGTGTACTTTTAATAGGATAATTATGTTTTCATATTATTGTGGCTTTGAGGTTCTAACCTGCCAGCACGGTGCTCCTTTTTATTGTTCTTTATCATCAGCTTCCACTGTAGCCCCAGCAGGACATTCACAAATCCTTGAACACACTGTACACCCAGAGCTTGGGCTTCTCCCCCACTGGGAACTTCCTTTCTCTGCCTCTTTGTCTCTATTCCCACTTACTCTTCAAGACTCAACTCAATAAGGACTGCCTCTAGGAAGCCTGCACTGATCCCAGGTCTGTCTTCTTTGGCCTCAGAGCATTTTGGTCTTCCCTCTATCAGAGCATTTACTACTCATGCTATACGTGTCTGCCACCTGTCTCCCCAACTAGGCTCCCTTAGGAGAAGGATTGAGTCTTTCTCATTTTTATATGTGCAGTGCCTACCATGGTACCTAGCACATAATAGGTGCTCAAAATGAAATCAAATGAATGACTGAAATAAAAATAAGACTCAGGATTATTTAAAATGCAGCATCTCAAACTAATCATAAGGAGAAGGTTCCTTCACGGAATGAGGCTCTCTTGGACTTTACAGTGTTGCATTCATAATACGCTAATTTGATCACGTTTCTAGAAATTTCTATAAATGAAAGGGTTCTGATACTAGGACAGGCACTAATGAATGCATGTCTACAAAGCCTAGCAATGGCACAGTCTTCTAAACTGCTCTGCATGTGTGCATGGGCGTGTATACGTGTGTGTAGTGCTGGCAGGTGTGGATCCTGTGTGCACAGCTGAAACTCTTATCTAAAATCTAGATTTGTCATCTCAGGCTGGAACAGAAACCCCAGATGCAAGATGAGAATGAACGGTGTCTCTTCCTCCATGTCAGGCCAAGCACCGGGAAGAATCCAGCCATCATGGGGCAGGGTGTTGGAGGCTTACTAGAATCACATAACATTAGGGCTACACTGCCAAGGGCAGATCTGCAGTTCCTGCCCAACCACCTGGAGGGGTCAGCTAACACTAACTCAGGTTTCAAGATCCCGCTTGAAGGCCACATCCAATGAGGTCTTGCTTGATCCCTCTGGTAAAACGGATCATTCCTATTCATAAATCTTCTACAGCTATCTACTATGAAACCTCTGCACATTACTGCTTTTACTACATAGGTCTATTTCCCTCTATCATAGTGTCTCTCAAACTTTATTTTCCACAGGAGGAAATATGCTTTACGTTGAGATCCAGTGCACACAAGTATGTATGCACGTGTGTGTATAACTAAACCAAAAATACAATGAAAAACACATTTATTACATGTGATTTACTACATGGATATTTTCTCTTCTATTCCTCTGAGAGAAGAAATAGTCTTATTTTTTCTTTGAATCTCCAGTACCTAGCGCAATGCCTGGCACATGGTAACACTCAATAAATGCCATCAGACAGCAATTTGAAAGCACTGACTATCAAAAGGTAAATAATAACTGAGTGGTGTTCCCCAAGGTGACATGCCAAGGGGCCTTCTAAATTTAATTTACTTTCTGTTCTGAAGAACAGCTAGGAATACGAGTATAGCACTTGACCTCCTAACAATACCTCTTATGTTTGCTTTTTGGCAATCTCTTAAACCTCTCTATAAATTTTCATTAGATTAAGTTACGTCTCAAGTCTCAAGGCTGACAGAAGCTGGGCACCATGAATACCGTGGGACATGCAACTTCCCCTCTTTCATACATAGGAAGCTAATATGCTCTGTCCCATAGAAGGGAGATTAATACTTTTCATAGAAGGGAGGTTAGTACAAAAAAATGTAGATAGCTTGCCCTTAGCAGGGAGAAACCCCCCCACACACACATACACACACATACACACACACGCACACACACACGGAAAGGAGTCAGGCAGTTGGTAAGTCACCTTGGGCGGACTGGTCTTTGTAGTGAGATCAGAATCCGCTCCAGTGATAGGGCTACTTCTGGCACGGTCACATTGCACCCCAAAACACATCACATGCTGTTTTAATTATGAAGAAGTCTGGAAATCATATTCCAGGTTGTTTCAGCTTTCAGAAAGATCGCCTACAAGGTGCTCAAAGCTGATAAATTCTGAAAGATGAAGACCGAAGCAGGGAAGGGGAAAGAAAATAGGAAATCTTAGCCTCTGGACCAGATAAGCTTCCTGGTGTTAATACTCTCAAGCCCACAAAACTATCTGGAAATATGTCTTTTTGCTGCTTTAACTGATCAAAACTGCAGGGCACAGCTGCTTCACATCCTAGTAATCTATGTGGACTAACTGCATTTTGTTGGCACGGTATATTTTTAAAGGGTATATTTATTGTTACGTAACAGTCTGGGAATTTTAGTTCTCATTTTACTTTTCTTATAGGTCAGCCTTAAATACTATAATTTTGGATCAGTTATGAGGAAAACAAACATAAGTTGAGATCTATGGTGTGAGGCTGATGAGTTTTACAAATGGTAGTAGGTACATTCCACAGCCGGCACCCACCTTAAATACTCTTTTAGGCACGTGAAATACCTCACCATCGATTTCATTCAGGTTTTGTTGCTTTAATGTTTCTGTTCTGCCTTCTGCATGTCTTATGCTTGTCTTCCTGAATGAATCTTTTTTTTTTAAAAGAAAAAGGTTCTTAAATTCCAGTTAATTTACAGCATAATATTAGTTTCAGTGTACAATATCAATCAATTCTTGATGCATAGGAACAGGTATTGAACTGGAATCCAGATACAAATGAATGCTAACTAGAGGCTATGTTGATTATGTCAAGAACCTATCAGGAGTATTAGGCTCTTCAAGGTAATATGGGGGACCTCTAGGCTGATGGATGGGTCTGGCTTTCAGTCTGGTTTTAGCCAGTTTCTTCTTTTTTTTTAAGTTTTAATTTTAATTCCAATTACTTAACATACAGTGTTATATTAGCTATAGCTGTACAATATAGTGATTCCACACTTCCACACATCACCCTGTGCTCATCACAAGTGCACTCCTTAATCCCCACCACCTATTTAACCCATTGCCCCACTCCATCTAGTTTTAGCCAGTTTCTGAATTAAGTATCAGCCCGTCTTTGAAAAAAGCATTATTTGTGCATATTATTTATTCCACAAGTGTACGAGTGTTTGCCATGCACTAGGTTTGGGGTATAGGTACTGGGGATATATTACAGAACACAATACTCTGCCATCAAGGAACTTAAAGCCAGTGGAGGAGAAATCAACTTTTCATATAAATAATAATATAAAGGGAAAGAGGAATAAGAACTATGGAGAAAAGGTCCAGGGTATATAAAAGCATAAATGGAGGGACCTGACCTCATTCCACATATGCCTAGCATTGCAAAATAGCTTTAAAACAGACTATTTGATGATAGTAAAGAATTATTACTTTTTCTTTCTTTTCTTTTTTTTTTGAGAGAGTGCATGCATGTGAGCAGAGGAGGGGCGGGGGGGGGAGAGAGAGAGAGAGAGAGAGAGAGAGAGAGAGAGAGAGAGAGAGACTCTTAAGCAGACTCTATGCCCCGCAAGGAGCCCAACGTGTGGGCTTGATCTCATGACCCTGGGATTATGACCTTAGCTGAAATCAAGAGTCAATTGCTCAACTAACTGAGCCACACAGGCGCCCCAAGAATTATTACTTTTTAAAGACACGATAATTGTATTGTGTGTTTTTATTTTTATTTTTTAAAAATCCTTATCTTTCAGAGATACACTCTGAAATATTTACAATGAAAGGATAGGACATCTTGGATTAGCTTCAAAACAAACCAAGGGTGGGGACTAGGAGTGGAGCCAGATTTTTCTTCTTGAAGTTGGGAGAACAGGTACTTAGGGTTCTTAAAGTTTTCTCTCCACTTTTGTTTATGTTTGAGAAGTTTCATACTAAAAAGCGAAAGAAAATCTTTAGCAGGACTAACCTGGATACTCACCAAATAGGAGTATTTACTCCATGAAAGCAGAAAGCACCCTCTTTCCTGTGTTTGCTATGCCCTGTCTTTCTCAGGATCTTCATGTGTTTTTATTTCTTCCTCTCCTTTCTCGTACTCTTGTCCACCTCTCGTCTTTCAACCACCTTATGGATTTCTCTTTTACATGGACTAGATTCTTCTCTGCAGTAGTGAGTAGACGTGTATGGTTTTCTCACTCTCTTCCCCATTTCATCTCTTTCCTCTCTTGTATCTACTACATTTAGTTGCCTTATTATCACAGATGCTTCTTTCCCCTCCCTGTCAGCAGTGGTTAACAGAACCAGGTTCCTTCTCCCTATTACAGAGATTAGAGAAGGGGTTGTATACTTGTGCCCAAGCACTACTGAAAGGTCTTTCCGCCTCCTCCCATGAACTATGTGTGTGTCAAAGTAATCTATTTGTCCACTAGGCAAAACTTGAGATGGGATAATTACTTATGAGGCTCTGAGGATAGCAACAATAGGAACTTATTAGTCGATGCATACCTAATGTGGTTTTGGTTCCTAATGTGGTTTTGGTTCTTTTCCTAATGGATGTTTTATTGTTTGTATGAAATGTAGAGCAGTATTTGAATCCCAGCAAGATTTTCCATGTAGCATTCCTACCACTTTTTTTTTTAAGAAGTTTAAACTGCTCTCATTTCCTTTTTTTTTTTTTTTTTTTTTTTTTTAAAGTTCATTCATTTTGAGAGAGACAGGGAGAGTATAAGTCGGGGAGGGGCAGAGAGGAAGAATCCCAAGCAGGCTCCTCTCTGCTACCAGCACAGAGCCTGATTTGGGGCTTAATCCCATGAACCGTAGGATCGTGACCAGAACTGAGATCAAGAGTGGAATACTTAATGGACCGAGCCACCCACGCGCCCCTAAACTGCTCTCACATCTAACATAGTTATCTGTCCCCCATAACTTCTTTGAGAGGAAGAGAGAAGAAAGTCCCCCATCCCAGAAGAGCAAAGTCAGGCCCGGTGAGGATAAATAACCTGCTCCAGGCCTCCAGAGATGGCAGCAGAACAGCTGCGAGGAACACTTTGCCTTGTTTGACCTCCTGGGTATATGAGGGTCCTACTGCTGGCAGGGTTTCCTGAGGGCGCGGCCGGAGGGGCCTGCGTTTCTGTCCCTATTGTTCTGTCCTGTTTACTTGCAGGATGTGTAAGCACAGCATGTAACGTAGTACCAGATGTTCTACGTGGGAGGAATTTCATTACTCACATACACTTGAGGGTGCTTTCTTCCGACTGTACCCAGCCCTTTCAGTGAGCACAACAATGTAAACCAGCCTCCCGAACCACTACCAATTCCCTCAAACATGAAGGAGACATTGCGGGTCCTTTGGTATTTTTTGCTTTTAGACATGTGGATGCCTAGTGAAAGCATCATGTGGATTCTTATTTTTTAGATGGTTCCAATCAAAGTGGCCCAGAATGGTTCCGGATCGTGTAAAAGCCACAGGCTCATTGGCCTGGATTTCAAGGCCTCTGCCCTTTGAGAGGGACTCCACATTCAACCTCATTCCCCTCCACCCCAGCTGGTACCCCGTTATGCTGGATAGATAAGCTGGCTCTCTCTGCCATAGACACTATGTTCATTCTACTCTGGTGTTATCCCTTCCTGGAAGAGCCAAATCCTGGCTGAGCTCAGGCCCCACCTCACCGACCTCACCCTTCTCCGTACTGGCAGGGGGCACAGCTCTGTACCACGTGACTGCAGCCTTAACTTCCGGAGTGTATGTGGGCATGAGTGTGCAAGTTTGAGTGTGTGTGTGTGTGTGTTTACTAGTCCTATCCCCACATCTACAAGATTCCCGAGGGCAGGAAGGCACTATCGACTATCACGTAGAGTTTTCTAAATTCCCTATGGGGCCTAGGAACAGAACAGATGTGGATAGAGTGATTTGAACTTTAATTTTTCTTCAGAGCAGTATCTTTTTAAAAAATTTTTTAACATTTATTTATTATTTTATTTTATTTTTTTAATTTTTTAAAATGTTTATTTATTTTTGAGACAGAGAGAGACAGAGCATGAATGGGGGAGGGTCAGTGAGAGAGAGGGAGACACAGAATCTGAAACAGGCTCCAGGCTCTGAGCGGTCAGCACAGAGCTCAACGCAGGGCTCGAACTCAGGGACTGCGAGATCATGACCCGAGCCGAAGTCAGACGCTTAACTGACTGAGCCACCCAGGCGCCCCATAACGTTTATTTATTATTGAGAGACAGAGAGAAAGAGAGCATAAGCATGGGAGGGACAGAGAGAGGAGGAAACACTGAATCTGAAGCAGGCTCCAGGCTCTGAGCTGTCAGCAGAGAGCCTGACACGGGGCTCAAATGCATTAACTGAGAGATCATGACCTGAGCTGAAGTTGGACGCTTAACCCACTGAGCCACCCAGGTGCCCCTCTTCAGAGCAGTATCTTTGGTTTGACTTTCCAGTGTGCTCAATTCCTTTTCCTACACAATCGTACGTAATGAATACATTTAACATATTCACATCAAGCAAAAAGAACAAGGGAGTATGTTCATTTGGCCTCTGCCGGGAGGCAGGCGTGGGGGTGTCCGTTTGTGGTCGCTGCTGCTGCATGAGGTGGAAAATCATGGGACGCGGGATCTACTCGGGGACCGCCGCCACACCACACCCCAGCAGCCGCCCTGCTCTCACTGTGGCGGCCCACTCACCGCTGCTGAAAGGCCTTCTGGCCCATCTCTCTGGCGGCTCTCTTCACCTCCTCGGGAACCGCGTCTTTCTCGGCCTCAGACACCTGGTACACCGCATGGCCCGCGTCCAGCCGGTAAGGACCTCCTTTGCCGCCCAGGCCTGCGGTGTCTCTTCCCCCTGGAAGGAAACCATGAAAGTCCAGGTGACAAGACTGATGGACCACAAGACAAAAGTCAGATCGTACCTTTAAAGCAGTCCTGTGAAGCATATGAATGGCACCCACTTAGTGATTAAATGTTCAAATGAGTTGTCTCCTGGAAACAAAGAGTTTCCCCCTGTTTAGGGTGCCTTTTGTCTTCTCTGTCCAGCCAAAGTTTACCCATATTTCAAGACATCTCATCCGATGACTACCTCACAGGGATCACTCCTGGCCACTATTTGTTACCCTTTAATATTTATTTTTTCTTTTCTCACCAACTGTTAATGATGGGTGGGATTATATCTTACATAATTTTAAATCTTTGCACCTACAAGAGTGGCTTGGGCACCATAGATAACTTGGTATGTATTTGTCAACTAAATGAGCACCGCTCCTTGTCCCTTGCACGTTACCTTACTTTTCTTTAAAATAAGAGAAAGACAGCCAGGATATAGATCCAGTCAGCTTTAGACATTGTCAGCGGCAGGACAGCTTTCCAATATAAACCCAAGTCTGCATGCTTGTAAGTGTGTGTTATGTAATATTACAGAAACTGTTTGTGTTGTAAATATAAATTAAATGCCTAGAGGACCAGGTAGATAATACTATAAAAACTGGTGACGCCTTTGGCTAGCTAGAGCAAACTTGCCTTGTCTAAATACATTCAAATTCAAGTTATTTAAAATATCGTGTTGGTCCTCAAAATACATGTATTGGCTAGATTCGGCCTCTGGGCTACCTCTGTTTTATAATGATGAAAATACTAGTAATCAGTTTCTTTTGTTCACTCACACATAACTTGGGCACTCAGAAGAGAATTCAATATTGGGAGGGGCAGTGCAGTATCGCATCGTGTCGTATCGTATACCCGTATTATATAATACAACACTGTACAGTTAAGCGGACAGGCTGAATTTGAATCCTGGCTCCAATGCACTAGTCATGTGTCCTTGAAGGAAGTCCCTTAACTTCTCTGTGTCTCAGTCTCTTCATCTGTAAAATGGAGATACTAATACTACTTAACTTCTTGGGATTTTCATGAAGCTAAAATGCTTAGAACAGTATCTGGTGGAAAATATAGAAGTGGTTGCTCTTACTATTATTAATTAGACAACCTCTCATCACATAGAATGAGGTCATTTCTAAGTTTCACAAAGTGGAAATTTTGAAAGCTTTTAGGCTTTTGTTAAATTATGTTACATTGACCTTTTCCCCCTCGGAGCCTTAACTGGTATAATAAACTAAAAGTAAGAACTCAGCATGTACTGCTTCCCTGACCAAAGTCCAGGTAGGTCATTTCCTTTTGGAAGCACCATGACAACAGCCTATTAATTACAGTATGTTTACCCTTTGATTTGAGAATATCTGACTTCATTTTTATTTGGAAACTGATGGTGGAAAATTTCTTCTTAGATGGTGTGATTGCTGGTTCTCACTCAGCGACAGCCTGTAGGCAGAGGGGACCAGTAACTGGACAATGACGATGAGCTACAGAGGTAGAAAAGCTATTTCTGTGACCTGACTCCCTTCCTACAGGTTCTCCTTAGGCATGGGTGGATCATGATCAGAACTTAACACCTCCTAGGTGCTGAGATGACAACCATTCAGAGGCTGGTGTGAACAGTCAGCATGAGTCACAGGGGCCCTCAGGGAAGTCCCATGGGGGTGGAGAGGGCAACAGGGGGGAGCTCTTCATGACCTCTACTTCTGAGAGCCTTTAACTTGTATGACTTAAATGAAAACACTGGTCAGAGGTTCTAGACTTCAAGGCATCATCTTGAAGCTAATCTCAGGCAACTTAAATCAGCTCCTAATGTATGGGGAGAACAAGAAAGGGAGGGGCTCAGATGATGAAAGAGGGATCAGGTGATTTGGGTCAGAACTCTGTTCAATGTGATTAACAAGCGAGACCCTCGGCTCCAGAGTAGTCCACTGCTGGGAAATGTACGTCGGGCCAGCTCATTTCACAACGCATTCCACATGGATTAAATCGTGCTGCGTTGACACTGATTTCGAGATCAAAGGACATTTCTAAAAATACCCTTTCTTTAAAGCTGATGCTTGATGAATAAACAGAACAGGCAAGAAGTCTACGGGCCTATTTGATAGCACATTGTCTCAGCACAGAAACCCATTTCCTCCCGAGGCTGTCAAGGCCAAGAGGCACACACCATCCTTTGGGAAGGAGAAGCATGGAGCTCGTGCCAACACGAGACAGAGATAAGATCAGACGGTGCACACACAGTCTGGCCCTATTCCTGAGGCCCAGCAGATGTGTGTGTCCAGCTGCCGCAGAGGAAAGAGGAAGGCAGCAGTCATGGAAACAATGCTCTCATCAGGCAGCCAAGAGGAAGGAACGGACCACGGCCATCTGTTCAAACTGCAGCCGACTCTCTTATCTCAAAATCCTGCATCCTCAACACACTCACTTATGAGATGTGGAAGGCGAGGACCACTTCTTTTCCAAGTCAGCTGGTCAAGAAAGAATTTACTATAGATTGCTGGCATGATCCCAAGGGCATGGAATTTAGAAGGGGTTAACATTTTTAATGAATACATTCTTCAGACCAGGGCTTGTGCGCAGCACTTTACAATCGTGATTTCATTCAATCCTCACCACAACCTGGTAAGGCAGGTAGTATTTTCCAATTTACTGATGAAGCCACCCTGGGAGGGTCAGAATGGTCTCCCGTCACAAGGTGGCAGCATCTGTGGGGCTCCAAAGGCTAGAGCTTTGTCACGTGTTGATGTCACACTGGGACTCAGGGCAAAAGCACAGTCCCGCTGACTAACGGGGGAGGCAGAGAAAGGAAGAGGTCCCTGCGCCTTCTCAGGGGTGGTGTACATTCTACCTGGGCTTGTGAGGTTTTGGGAAGCTCGACCCAGGAGGATTCGGGTGCTACCAACCTGTTCCACCAGCCCAAGTATTCCCGCCCACGTGGGGCATGTTGTCTGGGTCCTCCTTCCCGTGTTTGGGGGAACTCACGTCTTCACCACTATCTCTGTTGATTGTTATCTACAAACGGAGAATTGAGACATTATCACTATCTCATGAGCAACCCCAGAGACTGCAGGACTGAAAGAAGAATAACCTCAGGCAACAGGACACAATAGATGCTGTTTAGAGTTTGGCAAACAACTTCATCAGATTTCACATCCATTCAGTTGGCAAGGAGACATTTGATTTAAAAAAAAATTCTTTGAAAAAGCAAAAAAAGAAAAGAAACTGGGCTGAGTTATAGCTTCAGAATTCTCTTGGGGCAGCACGTGCCTCGAGCAACCACACCAGGAACAACAAACACCTTCGAGAAGCAGGGAAAGTGGATCTCACCAGAGACTGACACTCTCTGGACGGTTTAAAAGGATCACTGCCCAGCTGTTCCAGCTGAGTCTCAGCAGATACACATTTACCTATTTAATTTTCAAAGACATTCGATCCTTTTGAGAAATACTTTGTATAACACATGTGGAAAACAAAAATAGCAAATGTGCTGCAGTGGTATATTAAAGTTATACACACAGAAACTAAAAACTGCTTACTTATTTTCTGGACCCTCTCTAATTTATTATGGTACTTTGTAGCTTTCCTAATTCACCTTTATTTTAATACAGGATTTACTATTCCTGCAATGGCAAACAGAATAAGCTGCACTTTAGCCCTCTTCCATGATAGCCTGTGACTCACTGGTCCCTAATTTCACTCAGCACAGATTCAGCAAAAGGGCTGATAATCACCCAAGAATTCCAGTCGTACTAAGTTCATTCAGTGGATACCGTTCCACAATAAAAAGAACTCAAAGCAGTCACACTTCATGAATCCTATGAGTCTGCTGTTAAATGTAATGGTTTTCAGGGCAGACCAAATCAAATATGCATTTATTTGTTCAAAAAGTCTTCTGGAAGATGTTCTGGCAGGACATCGTACGAAGTAGAAAGCCATGGAGGATTGGTCACTGCTCTCTAATTGCTGAGGGTAGAGCAAGGTGGGGCTTGCACCTGGACCAGAAGCATGATGCCAGATCAGTCTTTAGAGCTGACCCATTCCTTGTCAGTGCCTGGACTTTCATTCTAGATGTTGGATTAATGAAGGTAGGTGGGTAATATAGAGTCTTTGCAAGTAAAATGGCTATTAAGAATGAATTCAACATAACTTCCCTTGTCTATGTCCAGACTAGTTAATTTCGAATGTTAGACCATCGTAAAGAGATTTCTGCCAATAGCTTTGGCAGCATTAACAGGGTTTTGGCCACAATTTTAGCATACTTTAAGAAAATTCAGCAGCCGGGACAAGACAATTGATATGAATTCCACACACACAATCATGCTCTAAAAATGGGGGAAAGTAAATATTTTCTCCTTTTTAAAATTAAACTATGCAGAAAAGCTAGAAACATTCAGAGAACAAATAAACATTTAAAAAACTTTCCCAGAACTTGTCACCACCTTCTAACTTATCCAGAGGTAATATAAGAGATAAACAGTAGATTAAAATACTTACGAACTATAAGAATTCTAGACCAGCGCTAATCAATAAAATTTTCTATGTTGATAGAAATGTTTACAGCTGTAGTGTGTAATATGGTAGCTAGTAGCCCAATGTGGCTACTGAGTACTTGAGGACCTGACGTTTACATTTTATTTAGTTAACTAAAAATTAAATTTAAATAGCCACATGTGGCTAGCGGCTTTTTCACTGGACAGCACAGCACGAGGACAAGCTTGCCTCAGCCCAGCAGATACTGTTTGGAGCACTTTGGAGCATTCTGTAGACGTTCTCCATGAGAAATGAGAAAAACAAGGAACATTTAAAAACTGGGATAGTGTTTTATTCTGTTTTGAATTTAAGAAATCTATATAAAAGCTATAACTAGCTGAGCCTGGGTGGCTCAGTTGGTTAAGTGTCTGACTTCAGCTCAGGTCATGATCTCACAGTCTGTGAGTTCGAGCCCCACATCAGGCTCTGTGCTGACAGCTCAGAGCCTGGAGCCTGCTTCAGATTCTGTGTTTCCTTCTCTCTCTGCCCCTCCCCCTGCTTGCACTCTGTCTCTCTCTCAAAATAAAATAAAGACATTAAAAAATATTTTTAAACCTATAACTATAGTCTAACATTTTTTTTAAAAACAAATACAATGGAACTTACATATTATTATTACTATAATAATAATAATATAAACTTTTTAAAAGATGCTTTGATTACAATATTATCACTGCTCAAAACAAATTATGGACTGCTTCTAGAAGGATCTACAGAGTCCATGACAGATTCTTCTTTAATATCTTTAATGGTGGAAAATATGTATTAAAACTAGGTTTGATTTTTAATAAACAGTAAAAGGATACTTGGAGTTGATTTCTGGTATAAACTATTTTCTAACTTGCTATGTACCTGTTGGCAAGTCAATTGACTTCTCTGGCCCTCAACTTTCTCATCAGAACTAAGGGAGTTGAACTCAATGATTTCTGCCATTTTGCCTAGTGTTGAGATGCTCTGATTTCAGTGATTCCAAACCTTGTAAATAAGGTGATCAATCTGTGGCTTTAGTCAAAACAAGGTACACTTACACAGTGATGAGACTAGTTTGCTTATGAGAGTTGTGAGTCTTCTTTAGGCCAATTCTAAAAGATGAAGTTACAAAAATGGTCTCAGCAATGACAGCATTATTGGAAAAATTGTTCTGAATATCATTCTTCACTTTAGGGGTGTGTGTGTGTGTGTGTGTGTGTGTGTGCGCACGCGCATGTGTATTCAGGTATGTTGTTTAAAAATAAAAAAAATTCAGGGGCGCCTGGGTGATTCAGTCAGTTAAGCGTCCGACTTCAGCTCAGGTCACGATGTCACAGTTTGTGAGTTCGAGCCCTGCATCGGGCTCTGTGCTGACAGCTCAGAGCCTGGAGCCTGCTTCGAATTCTGTGTCTCCTTCTCTCCCTGCCCCTCCCCCACTTGTGCTCTGTTTATCAAAAATAAATGAATGTAAAAAAAAATTCAATAAAAAAACTTCAGAAGAGAAAAAGAAAGCAAATTCCTATGTGTCTAGTAACTTTAACAAAAATTAGTTATCTTCTTTAGATATTTCCTACAATCCAGATATTCTAGTGTAAGAGAATAGTCTTTAATTTTTTTTATTATTTTCTTTTATTTGAGAGAGAGAGTGCAAGTGGGGAAGGAAGCAGAGGGAGAGAGAGAGAAACTTAAGCAGGTTCCATGCTCAGCATGGAGCCTGATGTGGGGTTCGATCCCACAACCTGGGATCATGACCTGAGCCAAAAGCAAGAGTCTGATGCTCAACCAACTGAGCCTTGAGAACAGTGTTTTAAGAACAAATACTAAAAATGATGGCACAAGATAAAAGGAAAAGCCCTGCAAATTGTCCCTCTGTGACCTCCGAAATCATGCTCTTGGAGTTGCAAAGACACTCAATCAAAATGGGCCATCATGGAGGCAGAAAATTGGCTATGAAATTCCCGGGGAGAAAGGAACTGGTATGTTCTTTGCCGCCTGTGTCTTCCCAGGCCATCTGCTGGGAAAGGGAGATGGCCTTGCGTACATTGCTAAGAAGACAGCCATACACCAATCCCAAGTGGGAGTCTAGAGATGCTTCAAAATTGACAAATTCTTAACAATAATTATCAGCCCAAACGTGATTTATTCCAGAGAAATACATACCACAAAATTCCAGGACACTTGCTTAAAAAAAAAAAAAGGCATTTTGGGAAGTTTATCTAATTTTGTGTCACTTTATGAATGCTATTAGACTCACAGGAATATATTTCTCTAGCATATCTGCCAAGGGGTTTTCAAAGGCATTTTAGGGCATCTCTTACATGAATTGACAATGATTCATAATAAGTACAAGGCAGGAAGTCTAGGTCAGTCCAACCCAGGACAGAAACTGAAACAGATACTTGGGAAGGCCTATCATTTGAGGAAGCTTGTCTCCTGGGGACAGACATGTGTCATGGAGCCACTGGTCATTCTGAAAGTTGATAAACTACTGAATACTTTGAAGTTTGTGTTGAGGATTTGGAATACATTTCCTATGAGGGATGGTTTCACCTAGAAAGAGCTCAAGTAAATCATTCCAATTACTGAAATAGACATTACTATATTCATTAAATGGATCAAAATTTCCCCCAAACCACAAATATCATGGCCCCTTACAGCTTTTGATGCAAACTGATGCATGTGCCAAGACCTCTGATGTGTTTCTCACGGCTGACACAATCTACTTCCGTTTAGGGAAGTGTGCTGTAATCCTAAAAGCTGTAATCCTATGAGTCCTCTTACATATGAATTAGATTGGAAAAAAAACCATGAATCTTGTAACATATAACTCATAAAAATGTTCCAGAGTAAAGCAACCCAAAGTCAGAGCAGGAAAGGGACATGACTCACTAAAACCTTGTAATTCTGGGCAAGGCTCATATATTTTAGGCTCCTCCTCAAGTTCAGGATTTTTAAAAACCATCAGTAAAATGATATAAATAGTCAGATTATAATGCTGGAAGAAGAGTTAGCCCTTGGAGGTATGACTGGCCACCATAGCTGATTCTCATTTTCCAGCGGGAGACTAGGTGGGGCACAGCAGATATTTCTAGCTGCCTGCCCAACACCAATCCACTCCCTCTTTCTTCTTTTTAAACGCGAGTCAGATGAATCATTGTTGACTGGGATTAAACATAGCATTCCCTTTTGCCAGTGCCTGGTTTAGGGAAAGGCATGAGACCTGAGATGGAAGAGAAAGTCTATCAGGAGGTTTCTGGGAAAGATCTTCCTCCCAGGTAAAAGGAGAGCTCTCTCGCTGCCCCGGATGCACTGCCCTTCTCTGCCCTGGAACACGCACACACTTGCTGCCTTGGGAAACAGAGTCAGGATGTGATGCCCAGAGCTGCAGCCTACATCTGATAAACCATGTGGAAATAAGTCGAAGGAAGGATGGACGGAAGGATGGAGGAGCTAATGTCCCCAAATGGCACTGTTGAGCTGCTGAACCAGCCCGGAGTCATGTAACTCTGGTCTTCCACATAAGCAAATCATAAATGTCCTTATGGTTTAAGCTACTGTCAGTTGGGTTTTCTGCTACTTGGAGTCAATTGCACGCACATTAATAAATTCATATGTTGAAGGATGAATGACGGGCAGCAGGGTGGAAGCTATTGTCCTGACCTTTTGGAGGATGTCCTATTTCTAACAAGAAGACATTATTTGCATTCTTGCAAAGAATCAAAATTGTCAAAATTGTCATAATAATATCAGCACAGAAATCCTACTTAATATAGTTGCCTACAATTTTCTTGATTGATTCACAGGCAACTGAATGAACGGATTTATTCATTCTCTTATGCCAACATTTCTGGGTATGTTTATGGTACATCTGCTATTTACTGGGACACAGAGATACATGAAACAGGATCTTTGCTTCTAGAAGGATACTTATAAAGGGGAACAAAGTCACAGCACAGGGTGATACAGGCCATAATAAGGCACTGAGCATACTAGCCTAAAACATATTACTGTCTGAGGTTATTCTTACAGATTAGAAATTGCCTTGATAGACACAACGATAGACACATTACTATGTCTTGAGGAATGATGATGGTCTTTCATATGAAGATAACTGGCTTAAAAAAAAAGGTGACCCTCACCTAATTTTCATAAATAACATGTAGCTTCTATAATGAAATGCATGACAAAGATCCCTTTGTCCATAGGTACCTTCTATGGGTTTCAATTTCAATCTCTGGCAAGCCATCAACTTTGAAGAAGTTATCTTCAGTTCTTCCCTGGCTGGTGGCAACATTTGCTTTCAAATACTCAGTGACCCCTTGCCTTCTTTAATCCCTGTTCATTCTCACAAAGCAGGGAAGGGCCTGATTTTTTCTCATTGATGTTAAGAAATTACACTATAGCTGATATACATCCATACTGAATAACCCCAAAGGGTATTCACATTTTAAGTGCCTTTGTCCCTAATTGAGAAATTAGGTCTTTCTTTTGTTTGAAAGTCTAGGAAGAAGCAAATAGGCAGAGGTGGCAGGTGAACATATGGGGCAAGGGTGGGGTTATACTAAGTCTGTTCCCTGGCCCTGAAGACAAATGCCTCTTAGGGTGATTGTAATACTACATGTAAGACACAGACTAGGTGGTCTATGGTCTTATCTTGTAGACACTCTTGCTCTGATGGGGTGGGTGGAGTCTTCTGGCATAGAAAGGGTTCCCGTCCTTTCTCATGGGCTTTTTCAAGCCAACGAGCAGCTCCTTTCTCCTGACTGTGGGCTGGACCACTTGGCCCACCTCCCCACACTCAACCAAACTCTGTCTTACCCTCCTCCTTTCTGCTTGACCACTCCTAGAGACTTGGGTGTATTTTGTTTTCCGGCATGAGTGTTGTGCTTGGTAAGTATTTTTAAACATTTGAAATGATAATCTAAAACATCTCTCTTCCTCTATCTGATATGATGTTCTGGAACACATACCTATATATATCCTATGTTATTTCTTTATCTGAGTTTACAGTTTCTGATAAAGAACTTTCTCACTGAAATGCCCCTCTTCACTAAGTCTATTATTATGCAACAAAAATACCCAGTCTGATTAAAATAAATGACACTGTAAAGATTTCACAGCTTCAGCTAAAAGGGGGGGCCACGTATCAGTTTACTATTTTATTTTACATTTTATTACCCGACAGCAGTAGTTGGCACAGTGGCTTATACATACATCCTTAAACATAATAGATGCTTAATAAATATGTTAAATGCACATGTGTGAGGCTGCTCGCAACAGAAATGAGTTTAATCTTCTGTGTACAAACCTCTCCACAATAAGCTGCCAGCTGGGTGTCTGCTGGGACTCTTCCTGGCTCCTTCCTGCCAGCCTCTAATTGGCAAATAGCACAGCAGGGTTCAGCCATGGGCAACAGAGAGCCGTCTCCTCATAGAGGCAGGAAACACATGGCCCTGTGGGCTCGGGGTTGTTCTTAACTCCTGATCCTGCACCTCCCTCCGCTTGACTCTGATCCCTGCAAGGCCTCAGCTCAGTTTCTGGCTGGACCTGTCACTGGGCCTGGGATGACTCCCTGTCATGGGTAGTGGCCTCCTTGTTCTCTGACCCAGATAGAGCTCTTTGAATGGCCTTCCAAAATAAAATTACAAGGTTGCAGAATCCATCCAAAGCAACCTCTCACTTTACTTAGAGTATTTATTCATCTCTTTCTTCTCTTTAAATTCAAATAGAAACAAAAGATGAGGAAAACTTTAAAAAAAATGTTTATTTATTTATTTTGGGGCACTTGGGTGGCTCAGTCAATTAAGCATCTGACTTTAGCTCAGGTCATGATCTTGGAGTTCCTGAGTTCAAGCCCCACGTCAGGCTCCATGCTTTCCTGCTCATGTTCTCTCTCTCTCTCTCTCTCTCTCTCTCTCTCTCTCTCAATAAATAATGAAATTAAACTGTGTAGTTTAAGTTTATTTGGTTATTTTGAGAGAGAGAGAGAGAATGAGGGAGGAAGGGAGGGGCAGAGAGAGAGAGAGGGAGAGAGAAAGAATCCCAGGTAGGCTCCAGCTGTCAGCACAGAGCCTGACACGGGGCTCGATCCCATGAACCACGAGATCATGATCAAGAGTTGGACGCTTAACCGACTGAGCCACCCCGGTGCCCTGAGATGAAGGAGGCTTTTGGAAAATGTGAGAATATGGAACGCACATGAGGGAATTGGGAGGATGTTTCATGGGAAAAGAGGCTGTAGTTACAAACAAATCTTTAAGGGAAACCAAATGTTGTTATCATTGTGCGTAGGTGAGTGTCAAAAACACATGTTGAGAAACCACAAATAATTGGCATGGCGGCAGTTGCCTGGCACGGAAACGCACCCCCTCCTGCTGCCACCTGCCAGCACATCCAGTGATCTGAGCGTCCTCACGGAATCAAGTGCTAATTCAATTCAGAGACAGCAGAGGCAGGGCAAACCGTCAGGTCTTTACATGTTCCACCCTTTCTATTTTTGCCTCTTTTGTTTTCAGGAGGCTTCGACAGGTTAACATTCAACACTAGCCCGGTCGTCCGATGTCCATAGTCAAGGCAAAGGTTAGTGATGCAAGGTCACCTCAACTACAGCAAATCGTGCACAGCTGCTTTGGTTTTGTTAAATATGAGAGGTGGTCCTGGCAAGAGACAGCTACTGCCGTGGACTTTTATCATTACTGCCGCGAAGTGATCTCTCGTGCCATTTCCTGGCCAGGTGATTTCAGTCTTAGACCGAACTTTTGTGTTCTAAGACACACCATCTATTTAGCAATTTTTAAAGCTATTGTGCTTTCCATGTCAACAGGATTCTCTGAGGTGCTGTGTAGCTAAGGAACCAGAAGGATGGATAGAAAAGCCATTCCTACCACTGAGTGGTTAGAAGCAAAAGGGGCTTTTAATATGACCTACGTTCTAAAAGTTCTTGGAAGCAATGATCACAGCCTCATGCAAATGCACTTGACATAGGAATTCTCTGAAAAGAGGAGCGCTAAGTGAATCAGTGCTGGCAGGTCCTTATAGCATACTTCCTGTGGAGTATCAAACACTGGCAACCGGTTTTCCATTTTCTTTGTTTCCGCTGAAGTCGCATTCTGCCGATTACTTCTTCTAGTTATCCTGCAGACAGGCTCCACATCTCAGGCTCTCATAATGTTTCTATGGTATTGCCTACTGCCGTTTACCCTGGGCTTCCTTGACCTTTTCCTCAGGCACATGCGGTTCCTGTGGAACCTGCACTGTGACATCTGGCAACGCATCGTCCTTTGCTTCCAACAGGACCAGCATTCTCACACACTTTGACAGCCACTCTGGGCCAGAAGCAGTCATCAGAACGCAGAATCAACGGCACCAAGAGAGGCCAGAGAGAAATAAGCTGCACGCGCTGCACACACACAAAACTCAGGATGCGGTGTTATGTTGCTCATTCGCTGGGCGCTTATGGTTTGGGGCTCTAAGGCTCACTGAGCAAGGGAACATTCCAGGCTGCTGCACTAGCTCAAATGGGCTGAGAGTGTAGAACACTATGTGGAACCTGGGCAAAATACACGTTAAGTGATTGTGATGTGCATTTTTGTGATAGTACGTTTTTAAAAGAAAAGATTTCTTTAAGTGATAAATAGCATCACAGTGAATCGGCACTTGGGGCATATTGGAATGTGTGGCCAGACAGGTAAACTGGTGTGGATTCTATGCTGTGGCCATGCAGAGGGCAGGACTAGGTAATAACCTGTGTGTATCGTCTTCTGCAGCTGGCACAGCCACTGTGGCCATTTCAAAGCTGCAGGGCAGCTCCAGTGGTGTATATGCCACAAGAGTATATAATTCTGATAATATATAATCCTGATGATTGCTCTCCTGGAACTTAAGGAGGCAGGTTGCAAAGCAGGAACTTTGGGGCAGGAGAAAAGAATACGATTGGCTTTTGCTTTATGAAACATTCTTTTAACTTGACTTGTGCTGGCGACATGAGCAATAGACTAAGAACGCTAAGCACCGACAGGTAAGGCTTATGAAATTTCAGGCATAGTTATAGGACACAAATTATGTTATGTTTCACCGATACTGAGCTACATGGTAATTAGATACAAACAAATGATTCCTATAAGGGCTATAATTAATTAGGGGCTGATATCATCAAACACGAGTTTGCCATTTTCTTTGTGTTAGTTTTCCAGTTTTTTCAACAGTGTGAATCTGTCAGTTTCCCATTTATACCCCAAACTCCTATGCCCCAAAAGACAAAAGCCCTGAATGCTTTCCCAACAAGTTCCCTGTGCTCCTGTCTCCCGTGGTTCCCCCTCTCTCCCTGCACCTTGCTCTGTGCCCCAGATCTAAAGATTCCTCCAGCGGGCCTGGAGGCCGACGGCAGAAGGCAGCACGGACTCTGGAGCCTGAAGCTGTGTATGTTCCAGGGGTGCCGCAACGGGGCCCCAGGAAATGAAGGGAATCACAGGGAAGGGAGAGGAGGGAACACTGTAAAGACTAAGTTAACCTGGGGCCTTGGGGCTGAACTGGGGTGAGCGGGGTGGCAGCCAGTCCTTCCTCTGTGCCTTCCCGGTGCCGGTACTGTCTTCTATTCATGAAATTAATTGTTCATGACACTTAGGAATGTTTTCATGTCGGTCTCCATCCTCTGACATCATTGTCTTCCAGGTCCTCACACAGTGTGGTGTTCTAGTTGTGCAGCCATGCGAGGTAGCCTAACACAACCCTGGTTTTAAGAAATGTATTTTAGGGGCACCTGGGTGGCTCAGTCGGTTAAGCGTCCGACTTCAGCTCAGGTCACGATCTCGCGGTCCATGAGTTCGAGCCCCACGTTGGGCTCTGTGCTGACCGCTCAAAGCCTGGAGCCTGCTTCCGATTCTGTGTCTCCCTCTCTCTCTGCCCCTCGCCCACTCATGCTCTGTCTCTCTCTGTCTCAAAAATAAATAAAACGTTAAAAAAAAATTAAAAAAATGTATTTTATATCCCATTTTTTACTTGCTTTGAATGATTTTTTTTCTGATGTTTATTTATCTTGAGAGAGAGAGACAGAGAGAGAGAGAGCAAGCGCAGGAGCAGGGGAGAGGCAGAGAGAGAGGGAGAGAGAGAATTCCAAGCAGGCTCCACAATGTCAGCACAGAGCTCAATGCAGGGCTCGAACCCAGGAACCGGGAGATGATGACCTGAGCTGAGATCAAGAATTGGATGCTTAACCAACTGAGCCACCCAGGCGCCTCACTTTTGTCTTACTCTGACAGGCTTTAATGTCGCTTTTGGGGATGAGTAAGTTTAATGTAGAGAATGGGCTTGGGCATGTGTAACAGAGATTTTAAACGAAGCAAAGTGCCCAAGAGGAGGTACGAGGTGTCTGGGGGGTTGGGGGTCCCCAGCCCAAGGAGCATGGGCTGAAAGCTGAACTGGAATTTCAGCCCAGTGGGGCTCCAAACTCGCCGTGTGATACTCATCAAGTCATTTAACTTTTCTGGGCCTTAGTCTTCTTGTCTTCGAAATGAAAAACAAGACGAAATTCTTTCTAGCTCTAAGTTCTTTACGTGGGCCCTTATCTACATTTATCTCTAGTTCTAGTTTATAAGAAATATAAGCTGTCACCAGGGATCAATTTGACAAAAGCCAGTTAAGTGTAAAGAATACTTTGATACAGTCACATAAACGCTAGGCTCTTCTTCACATCGGTTCACTAAGATTTTAAAATAAAAAAAAGTTTTTTGAGAGGCAGCTTGATGTCATGGAAAAACCATTTTACTGGGAAATAGAAGGCTGGCTTTTGATCCTGGTTCTGGTACTAACTGGTGGAATGGTTTTGGCTAAAGTTACTTATTTTCTCTTAGCTTTCTGTACCCAGAAAAGGAGGGGGGGGGGTGACTGGCAGACATGTAATTCAAGTACACTACATAGTTCTTCTGTCTGATAACATTTTACATAGTTAGTAGAACATGGAACCTGAATGATGGTCTAACCCAAATTCCAGCACAAGTTTGCTGGGGGAGGCATGTATCACACAGCAGGGACAGGGAGATGTGGACTGTGTGTCATGGAGTGGGATGGGAAAGCGTGAGAGTGTCAAACTTGAACTCCCGTGGCTGAAGTGAAGAGATAATACTTAAAATGGAAAAATCAAGAAGAAACATGTTATTGAGGGATAATGAGGGCAAAAAAATAAGTCAGCAAAAAGAGTTTAAAGTGTTTGTCTCTGAACCATTTTTCACAAGTTTTTTAAATTTGATTTTAAAATCTATGTACATATATATAGCTTAGATGAACCTTCAGTTCCCTCCTTTTCCTCCTTTCCTGTCAGACTGTCTACCTGCCTGGAGTAGTTTTCAGCAAGCAAGGACTATGAGCCAGACCCTCTGCTAGAGGCTAAGGATACAAAGACCCGTGACCCAGTTTTGTACCCTGGGGAGATTTCAGCCTCTGTGCTCATCAATCATCGCAGAGAGTGGGTGGAGCCCCATGCCGGTGGGGGTTTGGGGGTAAGCACAGTGTGTTAGAACATACTGGAAGGGCTCCTAAGACTGAGGGTCAGGAGAACTATTAGGGGAAGTTTCCTGGAAGAGGTAATGCCCAAGGAGAATCTTGAAGGAAGTGTAAGGAGGCTGGAGATTTCAGGCAGTAGGGGCGCTGGATTGAAAAACAAGGGGGGTTACATGATAGCAGCCTTGGAGAGCCCTTTGTTCATGCTAATACAGCTCTTGCTGAGCAGCCAGGACCATCCACCTGTGTAATACATATTCATGAGGATTATGATGATGAAACACCTCCTCCTAAAGTCCACCCATTCTGCCAAGCCTAAGTTGAATAAACGAATCTGAGCACACACAGGTTTATGTGAAAATCCTACTGACCAAAGAAGTTAGGGCTCATCATCACTCCTACCTACACTTATTCTCCTTCTTTGAAGAACATCAGGCAGGAATGTATATATAGTTGTGGAATCAGTTCACCCGTATTCAGTATGTACATTTAAATAAACAAACAGGGGCGCCTGGGTGGCTCAGTCGGTTCAGCATCCTACTTCGTTCGGTTCAGGTCATGATTGCACGGTCTGTGAGTTCGAGCCCAGTGTCAGGCTCTGTCCTGACAGCTCGGAGCCTGGAGCCTGCTTTGGATTCTCTGTCTCCCTCTCACCCCTCTCTGCTCTTCCTCCGCTCGCGCTCTCTCTCTCAAAGATAAATAAACATTAAAAAAATAATTAAAAAAATAAACAAATAGCCTAACTGAGTCTCTGAGCATGGATAAACACTTAGAATTTTTACTATGTGAAACTCCTCCTCCCTGCCTCTCTTCCCCGTAACCACACCGTGCTACAGTAGTACACAGTGCACTTGTTGTTGCTGTGGGTTTGCCTCTCTCTATTTAGAGAAAATCCAATCTAAAAGTATAGCTATTTAACTGCACCCATGTTAGGAATGTGGGGAAGCAGTACGGTGCATCACAGTAGCCTGAGAAACTAGGTGACCTGAGTCCTGGTTCTAGGTCTCTGGTCTCTACCACAGTGTTCTCCTCTCTTAAATAGGAAGAAGTACACATGCCTTCCCGGAGTTCTTGTGAAGTTCAAACAAGGTGTGAAGCAGTTGTGTGATTCCAGGAGACGTACTCACTGTCTTTGGACTTCAGTTTCTGCATCAACGGAATGAAGGGGGTTGATTCAGACCTGATCCCTTATGTCGTTTATGTCTATGTCTATGTGGGTGTCTATGCAAAGACGCTTTCCCAAAATGTAAAGTCCCATTCAAATATGTGAGGCAGTTGAGACGTATTGTTATTGTTCCTAAATAAAACAGACGAGAAGGGAGAACTCGTTCTCTTTTTTAATATGCACTTTTAGGAATTCCTGCCATTTCGCTGGCTTCTTCATTTGTTGGGGTTCTTTACGAGCACCAACCGCCTGAAATCATGGAAGGAAGTGAAGTTGCCTTGAATGAGAATGTGGAGTGAAAGGGGCAGTGGCCCAGGAAACGAAACAGCAGACAAGACTGAGAGGAAGCAGAGAGGCAGGAAGGAAGCGAGGGGGAGACTGTGACTATCATGAAGCCAAGGGAAGACTGAGCTTCAACTCTGAGTATGCGGAGTTCAGAGCAAGTGAGGGCTACGTAGGGTGATGAGCGAGCAAGGCCCATGGAATTTAGCAACATTGAAGGTCCTTGTGACTTTAGCGAGAGCAATTCTGTAGATGGGGAGGAGGGGCCAGAATTCATGTGAGAAGGAGAGAGGAATGAGTGGAGGTCTGGAAGTAGAGTCAGTGCATGGAAATGATTCTTTTAAGAGGGTTTGCTGTGAAATGGATTAGAGTTCTGCAGATTAGAGTTCGAGTACTAGCAAGTAAGATCTGTGGGGTCCAGAGAGTATTAGAGCAGGTTTCAGTGCTGATGAGAAGGATCCAGAGGGAGAGAGAAGGAGGATACCTGAGAAAAAGGAGTCACAGGATGGAGCCATGTACCCGAGAAGGTGGGAGGTGAGGCAGGTACATCTGCAGATGGGCTTGCTCATTTGAGCTTGGGAAGTTGGAAGAGCTGCATTCTGGTGGCTTCTGTTATACTTGGGAAGCATGAGACTAGAATATTGCCTGAGAACCTGGGAGAGAGTAGCTTCAAGTTTGAAGAAAGTAGAGACTGTATGAAAGTCATTATGGAGATTAGGCTGAAAAGACTTTTTTTCCATCTCAAAAGAATTTTAAGATTTCCAAATATGATCCTTTAAATGGGAGTTTTGTGGAGTATAACCATCTGTTTGGAGATTGAGTATTAGACAGATATGTTGGTTGTGGAAAAAAGATAAGGAGGCTAGATTAGTGAAATCTAAAGCTATCATTTGGACAAACCGCAAATATCTGGCCATGAGGAGAGCGATCCTGCAAATGCTTCCTTCTAGAAGTTGTTCCTTCCTGAATTTCCCAAACAAAAAATGCTTTTCTTCCTCTGGGCTCTCGTAGCACTCCTTCACTATACTGTCCTTCCTCTGTGCCGTAACGATCTGACAACACATGTGTGTCCCTTCCACATGCCAACCTCTAGGTACTTTAAAAGCAAAAGCCCACGTGCCAAAGCTTAACTGTACAGTGCGTCTTTCAGTACATGTTTGCAAACTTTGAAATGGTTATATAATCAAGAGGAAATGGTATCTGATGTATACAAACTGGCCTTCTACATGTTGGAGAAGACTCTCATGGCATTAAGTCAGGTATCTTTGTAAGAACAAAGGATTTCTAGAAACAGCAACATAACAAATGGGTGGGCCACACTTGGAAGCAATGTGCTCTTTACGTGGGCCACATCTCTGCTCCATTTTACAATTTCAAGAGCCTGATGCAGCCTCGCAAAGAAAATTCAAGGAAATGAAACAACTCCCTCCCCCTGCTCCTATTCTTCTAAGATACAAAAGACAGATAATTATCTAAATTGTTTCTCAATGTGAACAAAATGGAAAAGTGACCTTTGAGTCTGTGACAGAGTCTATTCACGTCAGTGTTTTTAGCAGAAGCAAAGCCATGTCCAGGCTTCGAGAATGCTCACAGGAGCCAACTTTTGTTCTCCCTCATGTTACATAGACCATAAATAAATAGGCATAGTTTAGCAGGCGGCCAGACCCGAATGGCTCATACTCACCCCCGGGGAGTGATAAAATTCTCCTGCTGGCAGACTTACATAAACGAAGATGCAGTGATTTTTTTAAGGATATTCCCTTTACTCAATAAACCTGAATGCTTTAAACTTGAAAGATAGCTTGACTACAAGGGAAAATAAATCAATGTGGCAAGAAAAAGTAATCATTCAAAGTGCTGGTAGATTAACTGAAACATATAAGAGATCAAATTCAGTGATTTAAAAATCATATGCTTGCTAGTTAAAAATCTCCCTTTCTAGTTTTCTGCCTATTTTAAAACACACCAGAGGAGCTTTCTCTAGTGATTTGGCCATTTCATGCTACAACTGGAGCTTCTGTCTTGTTTATACTCAAAACAGAAGGTAGAGTGAATTTCAGAATCCGAGGCTTCTTATAGATTTGTCTATTGGTTGGTGGCAATTATTGCCAGAGAATAAATTAATCCAGTTGATCATTCTGATGATGATGAAAATCTTAGATTTGGGGGGAAAGGGGTATTTCTAATTTATTGGAGCAAAGTATCCAAACAGTTAATTGCTTTATTCTTATGTTTTAAAAGAAAAAAAAATACGCTGATGATACCAGAATTAAAATTAAAAACTTAATAAAAAACAAGAAAAAAAACCCCCACAAAAACAAAGAGGACAAAATAAACAAGAACAGGTTGGAGGAAGCAGGAGGGAAACGGTCTGAGAAGTCCTCCTATCCAGTCTCTATCTCTGATAACCACTGAGTTTATCAACAGCTCGTGGATACTGAACAGCACACGTTCCGTTCTAAAGAACCCTCATTCTTTCCCCCAAGTTATACATGCATACTTAAAAAAAATCTCAAGCACCAGCTTGAATGAAGACAAAGGATAAGGAGGAATAGCAAGGGGAGGGGGAGGTTTGTTGTTGTTTGTGGACAAGATACAGATAAAAGGGTGGGGGGGGCATTTTCTGGGGGAAAGTATATACCAGAGTGTAAAAGTAAAGTAATAAATACAGTTCTTTTAGAAAAAAGGTAATATTAAATATTCATAAAGCAAAACCAGTGCCAACTACAATATTAATTTTATGATGAACAATTAGTTTTCAAAGCATTTAGAGATGACTGGTTTTTAAGAGAATTACAATGCCAAAGTCAGGTAGATTATTTCGCTTTGGAATCTCTTTAGAAATTTAATTTTTGGGGGACCTGCTTAGGGTCACACATAGAAGGTCAAGTTTGTCTGGAATTCTGAACCTCCTTATCTGTATTGGCTCAGCTTTTTTGAAAAGAGTTATTATAACATCTATATACTAGTGAGGGGCCAGTACTGCTGTGGTGCTATTAGTTTTAAGATGGCTGTTATGTTCTCTTACTATGTAATTTTTTTTAACGTTTATTTATTTTTGAGAGACAGAGAGAGAGAGAGCCAGAGTGTGAGCCGGGGAGGGGCAGAGAGAGGAGACACAGAATCTGAAGCAGTCTCCAGGCTCTGAGCTGTCAGCACAGAGCCCGATGTGGGGCTCGAACTCACAAACCGCAAGATCATGACCTGAGCCAAAGTTGGATGCTTAACCCACTGAGCCTCCCAGGTGCTCCATGTTCTCTTACTATTAAAAGAAAGCAATTTCCATCAATCTTGGGAGATTCTGAACATGGGATTGATATCTCCCCTGGCAACTTCAGGATCTTAGGTGGTGAGCTAGACAAGCTAATTTGTATTCACACTGTGTAGTGTTCTAGAATGCATTATAGATTTATAATGCAAAGAAGACTTTTATTTAAAAAAGCAGCAAGTGGGAGGGGTGGGCAAAATCTTTTCTTGGTATGCAAATGTCTTATATGATCTTATGTTCTGGATTCATATTTCCAAAATACCAGAGGAATCCTACAAAACTGCATTCTAAATAAAATAGAACAAATGGAAATAAAATGACTAATAACCAGTTTATCATATGTCCTGCTGTGTGGGGACAGTCCCAGTTAATGCCTGCTGTCCCAGGGTAATTATTAATAGCACCAATTTAGTCTCATAAGTGGAATTATACAATCATCCTGTAATAACTGAGGATTGTACATATAACCTAGCCCCTTGGAGGAGTTTATGACTCCATTTGGGTATTGACTTAAACTCTGTTTCTGGACAGCAACTGCCAAGGGTCATACTGGATTATACATGTCTTGCCATTTGATAGAACAATGTATATGTGATTGTCTATCTTTGTCTATACATATCTGTTTATTCCAGGCTCATATTAATAGCAAGTTTTTTTTGAATGCAGAAGTTTTTGAATTTTGAAATAAAAAAATTTAAAGTTTTAAATTTGTCTTCAAAATTTATAAATTTTCTGGTATGTTTCTTACAGTGCCTCTTTATGAAAAGGTAATAGAAAATTCCAGCTTTTTAAGATAATGCTATAGGCTCTAGACTAAGGTGGTCTGACAGCTTTTGGCCACTCAGCCCCAGATGCCACTCAGCCTCAGACCAGTCCTGCCGCAGGTCCCTTCTCTTTTTCCACTTGAAGTCTTAACCAACCTTCTGACTTTTTCCTGGGGAACAAGCCCCGACTTGAATCCCTCGTCTCGTAACCAGGCTCCAGTTCCATTTCCTACTGTATGAACCTCTGCTTTGGTTCCTTGACTTGTCCTTTCTCCGGAGTTTTAGGGATCTCTCTGCGTGATCTTGAACCTTTCCTACCTGGACTCCCAGCCATTGTTAGGCACCACACTCTTGACTCTACTTTGCTTGTGTTGACTCTAAGTTTAGACATTCAGAACTTGTCACCTTTGAAGAGCTGGAATCTGGTGCATCGCCTGGAGCATAGTAGATTCTCCACAAACAGTTGTTAAGTGAATGAAGGATGGATGAATGCTGCAGCTTCTTCTTGTTGACTGAGCCTATGTTTCCTTCCAAGGGCCACTTCCACCCTGGGTCTCTCCATCGTTAACTGGGCTCTGGGGTGCTTGGGTGGCTCAGTTGGTTAAGTGTCCAACTTCAGCTCAGGTCCCTATCTCACAGTTCGTGGGTTCGAGCCCTGCATTGGGCTCTGTGCTGGTAGCTCAGAGCCTGGAGCCTGCTTCAGATTCTGTGTCTCCCTCTCTCTGCCCCTTCCTGGCTTACACACTCTATCTCTTTCTCTCAAAAATAAATAGACATTAAACAGGGCTCAGGGAGCTAATGTTGTTTGTATCTATTCCTCTTGCATGAGACAAGACAGACACAGAGTTTAGAGGATGCCGGGGCCCGGGTGGTTGGCTGGTCCCTCACTGGGCTGCTGCTGTGTCGGCTGAGGCAGTGTGAGCAGGGCTGAGGTTCACACCATGGTCGTGTTGCCAGCTCCAGGCATGGGAGGACAGCCTAGAGAAGGAGGCTCTGTTTTTCCCCTAACTGGTTTGTCCAGAGATGGCCCTTTGGCAATCCATCCTCCCTGTGGGAAAACCTCTGTCCACTTGTATACAGTGGACCAGGTGTGCTGGAAGAGGCTCTCTTAGGGCTCTCACTTCCATGAAGAAATGTTTGACCCGAGTTTTGGCAAGGGCAGCTCTTAAGGAACAAGCACGTGTGAAGGAGTGAGTCTATTATCTCCTTTTCTTGCTTCTTATTATTAGGTAAAACCTGATTGCTTTGTTGGAAAGTTCATTAAGATAGATGCCATCCAAGTTTAAAGAACTTCAGTGTGATAGCTAACTCAGATGTTTTTATTGTGCCAATTGTATAAAAGCATCTTTTTCCCAGGAAAGTAAGGTGAACACTCTTTGCCTTGGGAGAACCCTTGAAGGGCTCTTTGGTAGGCTCTCTTCATTTCAGCCTCTAATCTACACGTGAAACCTAGGCATGTTCCACATGAAGAAAAATAGAGTGTAGGGGGGTGGTTTGCCTGCCCATATGCACTTCGCTAGGATGGTCAAATAGAGACCAGTTTTTTTTTTTTTTTTTTTAGTGTTTACTTATTTATTTATTTTGAGAGAGAGAGAGACAGAGAGGAGGGGCAGAGAGAGAGAGAGAGAGAGAGAGAGAGAGAGAAGAGAATCCCAAGCAGGCTCCATGCTGTCAATGCAGAGCCCAATGAGGAGCTTGATCCCATGAACCATGAGATAATGACCTGAGCTGAAACCAAGAGTCAGATGCTTAACTGACTGAGCCACCCAGGCCCCTAGAGACCTATCTTAATAGAGCTCTCTATTACTGCTACTCAAAAATGTCTTCTGATATAGTGGTTAAGAGCACAGACACTGGAACCAGATTGCTTGGATTCAAACCTTGGCTCTTAACACTTGCTAGCTAGGTAAGGCACCTCATCTGTAAAATGAGGATAAGCACGGTACCTACCTCATAGGGTCACTATGGGGGTTAAAAAGAATTAGTATACATAATCACTTAGAACAGAGCCTGGCCATAGTAAGTGTTATATAGGCTAGCTATTATTACCCCTGCTTTATTTTCTGAGAGTGAAAAAGGTATTGCTCAGTATAAAACATTTATTTTTCAGTAGAGATGTGCCAGATATATATCATGTTAATATCAGCACTGTGGAAAAAGTAACTCAGGGTTTTAATCAAAGATATTTTCTGAAATTTAAGTTGAACGAGAATTCAACATTGTCCAATTCTTACACTAACACTCACGATCTGCTGTTCATTCATGATCTCACACAGGAAGTTCAATGCTGCTCAAGTATTACAAATACCAAATTGATGTTTCCTAGTGCAGTGCTCTGCCCAGAATGCAGAGGTCTCTTTTATGGCTCTGGCAGCTGGAATGAAAACTCGATTCCTTCAGAGCTCCCCAAAACATGTTTGCTCTCAGCCGCAAAAGATATGACATGAAGGGGACTCACATTTCCAGCCATGAAGCTGCTCCAAGCAAGACCTGAGAGAAATGGATACCTTAGAAAATGAGAATAAAATGGGCTGGAGTGCCAAGGAAAAGGCAGTTCTTTGCCTACAAATTTCCAGTTAGGATTTTCACTTCAGTGTACCTTACTTGTTCACTTGTTAGATTAAACATTTCTCTTTTAAAATCAGATGATATTATAGATAAAATAAAGTAAGATAAGATGATATTATGTGTGAATTTTGCATTGACTTCCTATTTTCCTGAGTGCATCCGGAGGACAGAAAGGCATTTCCAACAACGCAAAGGTGAAAATGTGTACTATTTTTCCTCTTGCTAAAACTTCTTATAGAAGTTTCCCTTATTAATATGCGTGGAGTTGAACAACAGAAACTACCTGATCTGGTTGCTGAAGAGACTTCACGCATTCCCTTGCTCCTTCACTCAGTGAATACTGGTGGTGAGGGCCTCCTGTGCCTGTCCATGCATTAGGAAGATAATGTGGATGATACATCCATGATCCCTGCCCTCATGCTGTTCACAATCTAGGTATTTCACACATATTATTCCTAATACAATTCTCCATATTAGGCATTGTTACCTTGACTTTGCGGGCCAGCAGTCTAAAGCCTAGAGAAGTTAAACAACTTAGTGTCACCGAGCTCTCAGGCGGTGGAGCTAGGATTCAGATCCCAGTCCGTCTCATTCCCAAAGCCAGGTTTACTAGATTCTTTTTATTATATCACACTAGCTTTAAATAACAAATGGGTTCTTGAAAGTCATAGAATTCAGTGTTTTATAAAGCATCTCACAGTTTAAGAAAGCAAGGAATATTTCTCAAAAGCAACTGCTTTTTCCCTTATCATATACATCAGATTTATAGAAAACAATGAGTATCAGGAAATAGGACACCAGATCAAAGGGCTAGTATGGTTTTCAGAAGGCTAGCAAAATATAGTATGTACATACTGTCTGAGCCAGTTTTACAGCAGGCAATCTTGAACATAACTTGCAAACTCAACGCCTGCTCTGGTGGCACAAATCTGATAGTGTCACTTGCTGGCCACAGGACATTACATAATGAGCTTCTGTTTCTTCATCTGTAAAATGGGGATATCATTACCTACCACATGGAGAGCTACAAAGAGTAAGTGGAGGAAAGTACATGAAGTGCTTAACAGTGGTGGGCATGCTTCAGCCTCTTCCCTCCCGCCCCCCACCACAACATCTCAGCTTCTCTAACAATGCTAGTAAAGCATACCCCTGTTTAGCATTTACAGACCAAAAACACCTCCAGTGGAAACGTGCCGGAGTATGAAGATCACTGACTTTGATGCCCTGCTTGTGGTAAAATAGAAGACATAAATAAGGATTAGAAGCTGTTAGGATACTGCTTCTAGATGACTCAGGTTTAGGGTGACTGAAGAAGGATTTGAATGGCTAATCCCTAAAGCACAAGTAATCTCCCACTTATGCAAATGAGGTAAGGTCTGATAAACACATAGAGTATACCTTTGGACCAATAAGATTTGAAAAACAAACAAACACATGTTCATTTAAAAGACTGTAATTTGAAACTGTCATCCTGAAAGTGGATGTAGTTTTTTCATTCCTTCATTTAACAAACGTCGAGTGGGTGTCCAGTAAGCTCAGGGCACTGTGTTAGCATTGGGCATATGGTGATGAGTAAAACAGCAATGTTTTGTCTCTTTCAAAGCCAGTTCACATACATGTGGGATCAGTCACAGTATTTGTGGTTGGATAAATAACATAGAGAATTCGGATTGGAGTGGTCTTAGCCTGAATCGATCATAAAACTAGTTCTGGATCCCACCAACGAGGAGAAAACATGGACCTATGAATATCTTACAGCATCAACACAATTAGCAGAGGGGCTCTTTCCCGACACAATAGAAAAGTGCTTTTGGACTATGTAGCCCCAAGTAAAGCGTCTCCTATTTCCTGAGCCTGATCACTGTTAATTATGACAATAAAAAAAGATTCCCTTTTTTTAGCCTTGGAAAACATCCCATCCAAATAACTTTTCTGAAGCTTGAGATTACATTATTTATCTCTTTCGGGTTTTAAAAATATTTCTGATTTTTTTCTGCCAACAACCAAGCCCTCTTTCCTCACAGAGAACAACCTTGATTTCTGAAGCAGCTCTTCCCTTGACATTACTTGGGAGGTGGGCATTATTTCCCCCCCGAAAAGCAAACAAGGGAATAAAAACAAGGTGACTCAAAGGATGAGGAAGTATGTTTTTCTAGAGAACAAAAGATCCTTTCACAGTATGTCAAAGACTCAACTGTGAACTTTCCTGAATGTAAATACTGTTCAAATGGCAAAAGGAATTTCATCTATGTCTATAAAAGGTCCTGCACAATAGTTCTTGCTGGAAGCTACATTTGGCAGGCAAGTAAAATAATCTTTTCTTCAGACACTTTGCATACAGACCTACAAAAACTTTTTTATCGTCTCAGGAGTGATACAATTACAATTACCTTCATAACAGCAATAATAACATGTAGATCAGAGTACTGCTAAAGGCAAGTAATGTTATAAATTACAAATAACATCATCTATGCTTAGAGTCTTTAGGAATAAGGAAATGTTTTGGGAGAAAGTTTAAAATAATAGGCTGATATTTTCCATTTAGCATAAGAGTTTAAAACTTACAGGGTATTAGATTTTTAAAGCAGATTTTGTTATGATCATAGAAGAGGACTTATTAATATTTTAAACTGACAGAAATCATGAGATATCAGTTAAAGTAAATATTCAACTTTCCCTTTTATTAAACTTTTATTCTTTGCCAACCTCTGGGTTCTAATAAATAAATTTAAAATTGACCCTGATAATGACGTTTACAGTATTTAACAGAACTATATGCTATAATCAAATTATAGAATTATTATGGGAAGGTCAGAGATCTTTCCTTCCTTGTCTGTAGATTTTATTTTTTTAAATTATTTAAATCAAATGGTTATTACTATTATCAGTCCAAATCCTATTGTAGCCAGCTGCTGGGGTTCTCTCTCCCACCGTTACAGGAGGGTTGGACAAGTTCTAGTAAATGATCTATAAGGAGTAAAACTCAGGGTCAGAGGATGTGGAGAATCTATTTAGGGCTTTCTATTTTCAAATGACGAGTATAAAATTTCAATAAGATGTTCTCCGGGACCCTCTGGTTTGGGGTGAGAGAGTGGGGGCAGTGGCAAGGTTACTGTGCCTCAGAGATCAGCCTCTGTGTGACATTCCCTCTGTACCCTCACTCCCATGGGTCTGTGCCATGGCAGTTCTTAACCAGGATCATGGAAGGAATGTGTCATTTAGTCAAATCCTTGAGACAGGGGCTTGGTGCTTCCTCAGAGTCCCTGGGAGAGTAGGGGACACTGAGGAGATCCTGAGTGACTTACTCCTTGTGGACGAAAGAGAGTATGATATCGAGAAAGGGTGATGACATCTCCTGGAAACCACCCCTGGCCTGAGTGGGTCCAGTGCTCTTCCTGGGGGAGGAGCATGTGATTTCAGGTTCCTGGAATGGACTGAGTTAGGCAGAGGAGTCATAGAGTTCATGTCCTAAAAACAGTAAGAAAGAACAATCCCTCAGATTCCCTCTTCCTCAGTTCCCTTTTCTTAAGGAAAGGAAGCTTCCTAAAAATACAGAATTGCCTTTTCAGCTTCTGCCATGAAGTAAATGTATACTTTCAGGAAATTCACTTAATCTTTCTGGGGCTCAGTTTACTCGAGTGCCTCGTGATCCCTGAGGTTCCTGGAGTCAGTAACAATACTAAACATTTACTAAGCATTAATATTTGCCATATGATGAAACAGACTCTATGTATGGATTATCTCCTTTACCTTTATAGCTCCTCTTTCAAGTATTGTCATTCTCATTTAATGTGAGGAAACTGAGGCTTGGAGAAATAGAGTAAGTTACTCACAGTCATAGCTTGTATGGAGTGGAGCCAGTATTCAAAGTCTGTTCAATTCCAGAGTTGGTCCTTTTAGGCGTTATGCCAGATTGCCCCATTCCATGATTTTCACAATAATGAACAGGTGTGAGTCATTTGTTACAGAAAAGGAACTATTACTTCTCTACAAGAATAATAAACTAGACATAAGCTACAGGTTTGCTCCTTGTAAGAGCAAAACTTCCTTCAGGTTTTGTCTGCCATATCTCCCTGGGAAGAATTGCCAATCTGACTTGGCAAAGACCAGGGCATCCACTGGGCTACATTTTGAGTGTGCAGAGTCACTGTGCATTAAACATGTAATAGGCTCCCTGGTAGTTCCTACTTTGGTGAAGTGAGCTGACCGGTAAAGGACTTATCTCCATCATGGGGATCCAACCAATCTTTTTCTTTCTGCTCTACCTCTCCGTGCTTGCATCTGAGAGGGGAGATCAGGTTGGTGCTTCTCCCCTTAAAGTTTAGGGGAGGAAGCAATAACCCACTTCAGCCTGCAGCCTCAAGTTTTGCTTTCTTTGTTTTTAACTATTCCTGCATTGAGGATAGCTGAGTGCTGGTCCATTTACTAACAAATTAAATCATATACATTGGTACTTGGTGTCCCATTTGGCTAGTTTTCTTGTATTTATAGATCTCTTGGTTGGGAATCCTGAAGACAGAAAGTGTAAGCAATATGTAAGGCATTCCTAAATCTTTGCCTAATATCTAATACCTTCAAGATCTCAGGTTGCCTATAACAAGTATGGAGATTGAATTAGTGGCTTAAAAACTGTTCACAAAGGAAAGTCTAGGCCCCGATTCGTTACCATTAAATTCTAACAAGTATTTAAAGAATTAGTAACAATTCTTCACAGACTCCTTGAAGAGGAAGGAACGTTCTTCAACCGATTTTATGAGGCTGGTATTATTCTGGTACCAAAACCAAAAAAGACATCACAAGAACATTACAGACCAATACCTTTTATGAATATAGATGTAAAACTCCTCAACAAAATAATAGCAAACCTGAGTCCAGTAATGTATTATAAAAGGATTACACACTATGACCAAGGTGGCTTTATCCCAGGAACGCAAGGTTGGTTTCACATGAAATCTGATTAATGTAATACACCACATTAGTAGAATGAAGGAAAAAAAAAAAAACCAACCATTATCATCTTAGTAGATGCATAAAAAGCATTTGACAAAATTCAACACTACTTCATAAGGACACTCAACACACTAGGAATGGAAGGGACCTTACTCAACCTGATAAAGGGTAGCTACAAAAACCCCACAGCTAACATCATACTTCATGGTGAAAGACAAGTGTTTTCATTCTTGATGAGGTACGAGATAAGGATGTCCATGACATACGTATTTAATGTTTTACTGGAGAATCTAGCCAGAGCAATTAGGTAAGAAATGGAAGTAAACATCCAGATTGGAAAGGAAGAAATAAAGCATCTGTGTTTGCAGATAGCATGATCTTGTATTTCTAGAAAATTCTAAGAAATCCACTGAAATATATTAGAATTAATGAACAAGTTCAGTAAAGTTGCAGGATACAAGATCGATAATAAGTCAATTATACATTTGTACACAAAAAATGAACAGTCTGCAAATAAAATTAAGAAAACAATTCCAGTTGCAATAGCATCAAAAAATACTGTAAAACTTAAACTCTGAAAACTATAAAACATTCTTGCAAAAATTAAAGAAAAACTAAATAAATAGAAGTATCTTCATTTTGATGGGTCAGGAGGCTTAATGTTTAGATTGTGCTATGATCTGAATGTTTCTGTTCTTCCAAATTCTTATGTTGAAATGCTAATGCCTGATGTGATGGCATTAGGAGACCAGGTCACTACAAGGTGCTTAGGTCATGAGAATGGAGTCTTTATAAATGGGATTAGTGCCTTTATAGAAGAGGCCCAGAGAACTTGCTAACCCTGTTCCACCAGATGAGGACATAATGAGAAAATGCTGGCTATGAACCATGAAGAGGTTCTTCACCAGGATGGCGCCTTGATCTTGGACTTGCCAGACTCCAGAATGGTGAGCAATAAGTTCAATTCAATCCCTGATCAAATCCCAGCTGGTGTTTTTCTTTTTTTTCTCACAGAAATGACAAGCTGATCCTAAAATTCATATAGAAATGTAAAGGATCTGGAACAGCAAAAATAATCTTGAAAAAGAAGAAAGTTGGAGGACTCATACTTTTCAATTTTATAACTTAGTAAAAAGCTATAGTAATCAAAACTATGTGGTTGGTAGTATAAGGATAGCCATATAGATCATTGGAATGAAATTGGTAGTCCAGAAATAAACCTATACATTTACAGTCAATCAATTTTGACAAGGATACCAAGACAACTTAATTAAGAAAGAACTGTCTTTTCAACAAGTAGTACTGGGGAAACTGCATATCTACATGTAAACGAGAAATTGTAACCCTACTTCATACCATATAGAAAAATTAACTACAATGGATCAAAGACCTAAATATAAGAACTAAAACTATATAAGATTCTTAGAAGACAACAAAAGTTATGTCTTCAGGACCTTGGATTAGGCAATAGTTTCTTAGAGATGATACCCAAAGCACAAGCAACCAAAGAAAAAAGTCAATAAATTGGACTTCATCAAAATTAAAAAACTTTTAAGCTTCAAAAGATACTAGCAAGAAAGTGAAAAGACAACCTAAAAAACGGGGGAAATAATTGCAAATCATATATATGATAACGGTCTAGCATCCAGATGTATAAAGAATTCTTATAATTGAGTAATAGACAACCCATTTAAAAAATTGAGAAAGGATTTGAATACTTATTTCTCCAAAGAAGATATGCAAATGGCCAGCAAGCACATGAGAAGATACTCAACATCTTTAACTATTAGGGAAATGCAAATCAAAACCACAATGAGGTCCATTTCAGATCTACTAGTATGACCATAATAAAGACATACAACTGTTGACAAAGGTGTGGATAAATTGGAGCCCTCATACATTGCTGGTGGGAATATAAAATGGTGGAGCTACTTTGGAAAATAGTCTGGCAGTTCCCCAAAAAGTTAAACATAAAGTTGCCATACGGCCTGGCCATTCCACTCCTATAGATATGTATGCAAGAGAACTGGAAACATCTATCTATACAAAAATTTGTACACAAATGTTTATAGCAGTATTGTTTACAGTAGCTAAAAAGTGGAAACAACCCACATGTCCAGGAATGGAATAAATAAAATATGGTACATATATGAAATGGAAGCTATTCAGCAATAAAGGAAATTAAGTACAGATCCATGTTACAACATGGATGAACCCTGAAAATATGCTAAGTGAAAGAAGCCAGTGAAAATGGACCACATACCGTATGATTCCTTTTTTTTTTTTTTTTTTTTTAATTTTAGAGAGCAAGAGCTAGCATGAGTTGGGAAAGGGGCAAGGGGAGAGGGAAAGAGAGAATCAAGCAGGCACCACGCTTAGCATGGAGTCCAATGCAGTGCTTGATCCCACAATCCTGGGATCATGATTTGAGCCAAAATCAAGAGTCAGACTCTCAACAGAGATAGACAGTAGATTAATGGTCGCCAGGGCTGAGGGGAAGACGGAATGGCTAACAACTACTTCCTGGGTACAGAATTTCTTTTTGGTGATGAAAATGTTCTGGAATTAGTGCTGATGGTGGCATAATTCCAAGTATATACTAAAAACGACTGAATTGTGTACTTTAAGGGGTGAATTATATCTCAATAAAGTTGTCATTAAAGAGAAACACCTCAGCTTAAACCGCCAATACCAATCATTGCTGGACATTAAGTGGTTTAATTTTTAAAATTATTGATAATTTGTTAAGTATAATACATACCAGGATCTAGAAAAAATAAATATGAGGACAACACAATCCCTGGCTTCAAATACTTCAAAAGCTTACAAAGAAGAGTAATGCAGTCTCACAAGCAATTCAAGGTAGGTCGTGATAAGTACCACATGAAAGGACCTAGTGGGTGGGGTGGGTCAGGGGAGGTAGCATTTGGGATGGACCTGTGAGACTGGATGGCTGTGACCCACAGAAAGAGGAAAGAAAGAACGGCAGAAGGGACCATGCTGCAGATGGAAAGTCTGCATGAGCCTAAGCACAGAAGGAGCAAGGATGGGCTCGATTGGGAAATAGCCACTAGTTTAGCATGTGGTGGAAACTGGGTGCTTCTAGGCTGGAGCATGCTGTGGAGGCCCTGAACCCCGGCAAGAGCGGGTTCTACCTCAGGTTGACAGTGATGCGATTTCTGAAGGTTTCTGACCTAGAGTGACATGTTCAGAGCTACTATTTATGAGCATTTAATTCAGCAGTTTATGGAGAATGGATTCGAGTAGGAGGACTCTGGACCTCAAGCACATTTCCATTTTTAGGCAAGGATTAGATATTGTGATGTAACTCTTTAGTTACTCGAGAATACTATGATAGAATGCTAGCGAGGCACATTTGTTGTATTAGATGAACAACCTATGAGTTAGAGTCAGGCAGAAAATCATATTAGCTGTATTTCCTGTGGGCTACTTTTACTTTATGTTTTTTTGTGAATAATTTTAAGTATAGCAGGTTTTTTGTTCTTAGTATTTTGAGTATTGTTAAGGATTTTTTTTTATTGTTAGTATTTAATTACCAGGTTATTGTTTTTCCGTCAATATTAAAATTACCAAAGGTGGGGTGTGTGGGTGGCTCAGTTGGTTGAGTGTCTGACTTTGGCTCGGGTAACGATCTTGTGGTTTGAGAGTTTGAGCCCCGCATTGGGCTTACTGCTGTCAGCACACAGCCGGCTTCAGATCCTCTGTCCCCGCCTCTCTCTGCCCCTCCCCTGCTCATGCTCTCTCTCTCAAAAATGAATAAAAACATTAAAAAATTTTTTTAATTTGAAAATTTAAATAAAATAATAAAATAAAATTATTTTTATTAAATTATTACACATGTTATATATTTATTGTATAATAAAATATATTCTGTTACAAAAATTATTAATTTAATTAATAAAATTAGCATTTTATTTCTACCAAGATGCACTTCCAACTTTATAATTTTTCTTAGTGTTAAAACAATTTATTTCCAGTAAAAAGACATATTGAAGCATAGAATTTAGAGGTCAAGGAGATATACTAGAATGCTTTATGTATACACTCAGCCTCACATCTCACAAGGAAGACATTCTACTACCAGTGGTTCTTGCAAGAGCGAGAGGTAAATTAAAATGATCACTGAGACAAATATCATGCCTCCACAAAACTGGCTGGGGCAGGAAAGAATCTAAATCCTTGGACTGTTCATCTCAATCCATTTAATTTAGGATCAAATGTATCACCCTCTCCCTCCAATAAAAGGGTTACTACATATACTCAACAGGATTCCTAAAAATTTCAAATTTAATTCAATAGCTCTTTATGAAGTTTAAAATTAGTTCCCCATGCTCTATACTCATTCCTTTACTTATCATACAGATTAATTATCATAAATAATACATCTCACATTCATAGACTACTTTACAGTTTGCAGACACAGCGCCTGAACATATGTTATCTCATTTGGTTTTTACAACAATTCTGTGAGGTAGCTGCTCTGAGTAGTTGCATTTCACAGATGCAAAAATGGAGCTCCAGAGAAGTTGAATGACTTGCCTAAGGGACTGGACACAACTGGGAATTAAACTCAGTTTTGGCCACCTGGTTCACAGGTGTTCAGGATGCAGCCACAAAGTAACAAGTGTAGGAAAAAAGGAAGGGTGGGAGATTTATTACCATTTGGTTCTCTGCCAACTTAGGCAATATTCGGCTTGTGAACAGTGAGCTCATTTACAGAAACAAAAGATGTAGCCTTCTAAGAAACACCAAAGGAGTTTGCAGCTTTTATGACCCCTCGCAGGGATCTTATAAAAGCTTTAATGCCCCAATTAATCATACATTCATTTATTGGTTCACTGATTCATCACAAATGTATTGAGCTCTGGTCCCATGTCAGGCTACCAGGCAGATGCCTCAATGGGACACAAATTCTGCTGTGGGGCAGCTTGCCCTTCTGACACACAGCAGTTAGAGATCACATGCGGCCAGGGCACAGCGATACCAAGGAAGGAGGGATGAATTCAGCTGGGGGTGGATAGGCTGGAGCCATGTGTGCTTACCCTTGAAGGGTGAGACACAGAAGTGGGTGATGGGCATCCCAGCCAGAGGGTACAATGTGAGGGAAGACACAGGACATGAAAATGCATGTGGAAGAGCTATGTGGAGAGCCTTCTAGTTTCATCCTTCTCATTCTTGTCATGAGTAGAGAATTTTGCTTTGTCACTCATAAAATGCATTAAACAAAACCACCCTGGGACCAGTTAGATTCCTCCCCTTACAATTAAGAGCTACATGGGGCGCCTGGGTGGCTCAGTCGGTTAAGCGTCCGACTTCGCTCAGGTCATGATCTCACGGTCTGTGAGTTCGAGCCCCGCGTCAGGCTCTGTGCTGACAGCTCAGAGCCTGGAGCCTGCTTCAGATTCTGTGTCTCCCTCTCTGTCTGACCCTCCCCCGTTCATGCTCTGTCTCTCTCTGTCTCAAAAATAAATAAACATTTAAAAAAAAAAAACAATTAAGAGCTACATTACTCCTCATTATAACTTAAACAGCATACAAACTAAAAAAAAAAAAGTACATTTGATATACTATGGCTTTTCTTAGAGGATATGCACACAACTTAGGAAGAAGAAACATAATTTTTATCTTTTTATGCCTGGATAATATTTTGAGATATTTATGTTTACTTTTCTCCCTTTGTTTCCCCCTTTTTCTTTCCTCTGATTTAGCTAGATTCCTTTTTTTTTTTTTTTTTTTAAATTTCAGGGTAGGTATACAACATGGCAGTAGATTGCCCATCTTTTTGGCTTTTTATTCTAAACCTGGGGGTTTAGAATTCTCCTAATTTCATTAGGAGAACTTGAAAACTTTATAGAGCAAGTAAGGGAATTTACCAACATAGGTAAGTTATTTGAAAAAAGCTTGTAAGCGAATGGGGTTTCATTTCTTGATACATCCCCAACCTGGTGAGAAGAAAGAGAGATCTGTGGGTCCTGGAGTGTTCTGTCATCACTCTATCCACAAAAAAATGCTGAGTTGTTGCCAAATTTTCAAATTAATGAGATTTCATTTAAAAGTCTGGATTTTGGTCTTCTCTTGAAACTGTCCAAGTTGAGCCTGCATTCTCACATGGCCACAGCGAAGTAGAGACTGCCCTCTTAGTTCGAAGGGGCATGACTTCCTGTTTACCTCAGACCCTCCAGATCTGTGTTCCCTATCCAGCACCTGTAAGCATTTGGTCTCCAGGAGAGACAAAGAATGACTTTCTCCTCTAAGGGTACAATCTCCACTGAAACTAGTCTTTTGGACCTAGGGAAGCCATGTGGTGAAGAGGAATAAAAACATGGGCTTCTGAGTTGGAGAGAGCTAGGCTGAAATCTCAGCTTTGTTCGTTGTTTAGGAGAGTGATCTGGGGCAAAGTACTTAATCTAACCTCAGAATAGAACAATATAATGGTGGTTATGTATTGATAGCACCTAGCATATCCTAAGCAGTCAATTAAAAGAAAATCACTAGTATGGAGAAGTTCTTCAATGTATACCTTAATTTAAAAATTTTAAAAATTTATTTATTTATTTTTGAAAGAGAGAGAGAGATTGAGAGAGAGAGAGAGACAGAGACAGAGAGGGAGAGAGAGCGTGCGCGCGAGCAGGGGAGGGACAGGGAGAGAGGTACAGAAAGAGAATCCTAACCAGGTTCTGCGCTGTCAGCACAGAGCCCGATCCAGGGCTTGAACTCATGAACCATGAGATCATGACCTGAGCCGAAACCAAGAGTCAGATGCTTAACCAACTGAGCCACCCAGATGCCCTGATGTATGTCTTACTTTTAGATCCTATCTTCATTGTTGCCTTTTGTGGAAAGGCTGAAGGATCAGTTTACAATCTATCTCATTTTATAGAACAAGAAATTAAGGTCCAGAGACAGTGTGACCGCTTAAAGTCACACATTAGTGGTGAAACCAGGAAGAGGATCGGGATCTCTTAATTCCTGACCTGAGAAAATTCTGTGAGCATAACTTCACTAGAAGTTCTGAATTCTTCTCATAAATGCCGTTCATGTAATAGCCAAAGGTCTTCGAATGGAGAGAGCATTGACTCATTCATGTCTTCTGGCTACCTCAACTACTTTTTAAATTATAACTTCCAAATATAGTGAAAGGACAACAGTTATTAGTTATGGAAGTTCTATTAGTTGTTGAAATTATCTGAAATATTCCTGTTCTAAGCTCACAGACACCCTCGTGTGGTCAGTAGAAATAATAATTCCAGCCAAATGAACAAGAAAAATCTGAAGCTACTTAAAGTTAATGATAAAGTGTAGCAAGATGGGTAGATAGGCATCAAATAACAATAATAAGGAGTCCCTATAATAATATTATTTTACGCCCTGTCCAATGGCCAGAGGAAGAATTATTTCTCTCTCTCTGACCAAATGAGACTGAAAGATTATAATGGATGATTTCTTAGGCCTTATTCAGAACCTAACTCTGTAATAACATGAAGAAAAATATTCAACATATATGGTGGCTATATGATCTCACATCTTTGTTGATTTTTCTCCAATATACATGATTATGAGTGACAGAACATTCTGAGACTCTCTGAATATAACTGTTATGCATGGGTCATTCAACCTGAAGGCTCTGCTAAAACGTTTCCTGTCAGATGTAAGCACAATTCAACTAGTGGGAACAGAAGTATGAGGGAATATTGGAGGGAAGCTGATGAGCTGTGAATGTTCAGGGTGCTCTGGACATCCATTCAAGAGAGCAGGTTAATTTGGAGAGTTGGTTAAATGGAAGTAGGTTAGAATGCTTCTTTTTTATTAACAGGGTGATCTAAGTCAACAGATAATACCCAGAGAAACCGCCTAATGAAACAGTATTTATACCAGCACAGAAAATCAGAGACAAAAGAAATTGGATCTACTTTTTATGCCACAAATTAAAGAAGTACTAAAAAAATGACTGAAGCATGTCAAAGGGACAAAGGAACTGGCTTGAAGGAGTCCCCACTGGCTAAACGAACAATCTGAACATCAAAATAAATAAGAGTGGCAATAGACTATCACCCATCAAATAAGGTAGAAATCCATGAGGCAATACTAATAAAAAAAACAGAGGGATAAGAAGGGAGGGTCCTTCCTTAGTTTAGAATGCCAACTGTTAATGTAGAAGAAATGATGCAATTGGAAAAAAAAAATCACTGTTTGACAACCACAGTAATAATAATTGATTCAAATAAGAATCATTGATGGATGGTAAAATTAATGAAAGAAAGCTTGATGAGAAATAAGATATTTACATAGTCTCAAAATGTAAACCCACAAAAGACATATAGTAATTATCAAAGGAAGAAATATTAACTTCACAGTGGAGAAACACAGTGGAGATAACACCTTAACCAGATATTTGAAGTTAACATCACCAGTAATGGGACAAACCAATACTCTGTGCCACCTAATAGGACACATTGAGAGAAATATAGCATAATTTTTGTGATATTCCTGCCATAGATGCATAAACTGGATCTACAATGCAGAAACATTAGTTAAACCCAAGTTGAGGGATATTTTTATACAGTAACTAGCCTAAGCTCTTCAAAAATGTCAAGGTCATGAAAGCCAAGGAAAGATGAGAAACTTTTGGATTGACAGAGAACATGATCCTGGATTGCTTCTTTGTGCTAAAAGGATGCTCTTGGGACATGTGAAATTTGAATAAACTCTGTGGATTAGACATTAATGATGTATCATCGTTAACTTCCTGATTTTGAGGTCTGTATTGTGGTTATGTAGGAGAGTGCTTTTGTTTTGAGGAAATACTCCCTGAAGCATTCAGAGGTAATGGGGTATCATGTCTCTGACTTACTTTCAAGTGGTTCATGGAAAAAAATATATGGAGAGAAAGATAAACAGTTTTAAAATATGTAATTAGATTTGGTGAGGAAAAATAAAAAATTATTTGTCTATACTTGAAGACAGAACTTATAAATAGGCATGGATTTAAGGCTCTGAAGGGAATGCTTTTTTTTCCTATTGTTTGTTTATTTATTTTAATGTTTATTTATTTTTGACAGAGAGAGAGAGAGAGAGAGACAGAGCATGAGTGGGGGAGGGGCAGAGAGAGAGGGAGACACAGAATCGGAAGCAGGCTCCAGGCTCAGAGCTGTCAGCACAGAGCCCTAAGCGGGGCTTGAACTCACAGACCACGAGATCATGACCTGAGCTGAAGTCGGACGCTTAACCAACTGAGCCACCCAGGCACCCCTCCTATTGTTTTTTTAAAAAGTATTTATTTATTTACTTATTTATTTATGAGAGAGCATGCACAAGAGTATGAGTGGGGGAGGGGCAGAGAGAGAGAGCGAATCCCAGGCAGTCTATGTGGTTCTTAAACTCATAAAACATGAGATCATGACCTGAGCTGAAACCAAGAGTTGGATGCTTAACTGACTGAGCTACCCAGAGGCCCCACTTTTCTATTGTTTTTATCAGCAGTTGTCCTAAACAAATAATATGCTTCTTTCAAATTCACCAAAGTTTAGAAGAAACAGTGAAAAACTCAGAGTGGAAGAATCAAGGCCTATTTCGTAAAAGATATTCTATTGCAACTTTAGAAAGGTTTTATATATATACACATGCATATATATAAAGACATATTATAGGTCTCATATTTACAAACATAAAAATAAATAAATATAAATGTTCTTTCTGTTCTACCTATCTACCTACCTACCTACCTACCTATCCACCTACGTACCTACCTACCTAAATATTTCTCAAACTGAGTGAGGAGAATTATATTCAGAAGTCTGAAGTCTGTTTAATCTTGGGAGCAGTCAGAAGCTTATCCCTATAATCAACTGATTTTTAAACTTCTAAGTAATTTGGAATATAGGATAGGAAAAATATTATATTTTAGTATTAAGAGAGTCATAGTAACAAAAATAACTTCTATTTATTGCTGTTAAATAGTCCTTATATATTTGTTGGGAGTTCTACGGGTTAACTCCAACCAGATTCAGAACACGTGAAATTTGTTTCTGATATTATGTCAGGGTTTCCCCTTTCTGAGCAATGACTTATATATGTAAATATGATGGCAGAGTGGTTGAGGTAATGATGACTCATAGTCAAATGCAGCACTTTCCCCTTTGGCTAGCACAAAACCTATTAAGTTTTAGACTTTCCTATTAGGGCTCTATAGATGTCATTCCTCTTTATGGAAAGGATTATTCAACCCATACCAGCAATGTGAAATGTAGGGCCTTTAATAGTGTTGTGTTTGCTTCTTAAAACAGAAATATCTAAAGGAAAAAAAAATAATGAAAATGATCCAATATTAGTAAGTTCTTTTCATTAGGGGAAAAACCCACCGTAATGCCTCAGAGCACTGTCAAGACAGACCTGACAATTTTATTCAGAACTCTTGCAACTGGAAAGTCTCATAAGACAATTGTAACTAGAATATTTATGTCCGCCTTACATGTGTTTAGAAAGTTAAGTATGTGTTTCTGAAGTATTCACTCTAGGACTTAAGTGGAAGATGAAATTAATGAATGCTATAGGTCATCACTGGTCTAATTACCTTCATATTGCATCTGGTAAAAGTCATGTTTTATGAATGTTGTGCTGAGTGCAAAACAAAATGAATCTGATGATAGTTCTGGTCTCCAGGAAGCCCAAACCTAGAAAGGTTATCAGCTGTCACTTGCAAGAGGGTGGCTTTAGCTGTCAAAACTACCAAAAACAACAACACCCGCCCTCCCCCAAAACACATGGTCAAGTTTTTTGCTTATTCAGTATTTCTTTAGGGGTATTTCCCCTATTCCTCATTCATAATTTTGTAGTTTGGATGGGATTGATACAGCCCTCGCTCATCCCAAACTCTAGGAGTGAAGACATGCATGACCAAAATCTGACCAATTAAGAGTATTCTGTCCTTTTGGTCACAGTGATTGGTTCAGGATGGGCACGTAACCTCATGGTCCTATTGTAATACCCCTAAAGGCTGTGTTGAAATTACTCGGAGAGACGTGCCCCTTTTACTGAGATTGCCAGCTGTGAGAACCATGTATTACCTAGCGCCACCAGGGCTATTGCTGCCACTAAATGGAGAAAGGCTTTGTAACAATGAAGCCAGAAAAAAGCAGAGCCAAGAGGAGAGAGACTAGGTCACATGACGTACGTTGAGCCCTTGGTTTGAGCTGAGCCTAAGGCCTAGGTTCTCTCTTCAAAGGTATAGGGATACATTCTTCTTTTAACAGTCAACCCTAGCATTCCAGATTTATTCTCTGAAGTCATAAATGTCATGCAACATGCTTGTATCCTGAGTCAGGTTTAGAATTAGCATAAAGGTCTTGTCCTAAGAGATCTACTACACAGCGTGCACGGTGAACTGAAGCAAAGAAAACCAGGAATATAAAGACTGGCAACTTGTTGAAGTATTAAAAAGACTCTGAATACATTTGGGGACTACTCAGTTAAATAAATTAAAGAGATTTCTTTACTGGGACTTCTCAAAGCCAGATATTCACTAATTGTAATTTCATCTCTAAGAGGCTAGTAAGTTATAGTGTCTTCCAACAGCTTGAACATGGATTCCTTATTAAAGAGGGTTCTGAGAATATGCTTTCAAAAACAACTGTACGTTTTTCTAAAAACAAAGCTCAGTTGTTCTGCTCATTTTCTCTCTATTCTCCTTAGCATCTAACTGTTTTCATGGTTTCAGCTAAAAGCTCCATGCTAAAGATCATTGTAACTCTCACTAGCTTTGATCTTGGGCCCAATAATCTATTTCCAATTACTAACCGCACACTGTTAATGAAGTATCTCACCATTACCTGAGACTCAGCATATACAAAATGCCTGAATCCTATCTCCTCTCCAACTTTCCTGGTTCCTACAATGATCTGCCATTTTGCCAGATATCCAAACTAGAAATGTCCGTAATGTCTGCCTCCATGACCCATATTCAGCTTTTCCCCACCAAACCATACCCGCCCTCACAGTTGCCCTAGTTCACTCAGCGTTCTTTCCCAGACTGCACATCACTACCAAGTCCCTCTTTCTAATCTAGCCGCCACTATTATATTTTTCCTACTCAAGGACCTTCCGCAAATCCTAGGAGTAGGGAACCTAAAAGCCTCATTGGATCTTCACACATCCTAATTTCTCCTATTTGGGTGACTCCTTCTTACACCACTCCCCAGAAGATACCCTTTGCTTTTAGTTGTTTGTCTTAGAATATGCTACAGATATGCCTAAACAGGCCAAAATCCTTTCAACTGCTTTTAAAAGTGTCCTGTGCCAGCAAGACTGTGCTGACACTAAATCGCACCCTGTCTTCTGAGATCCCCCAGCGGGTATGTGTCTGGTGGTCCCAGACCCAGCTTTTAATACCCACCCCTGCTCTGGTATCCCCTCCACTGTCTCCTTGGGATAGTTGGTATTCAACCTGGATTTGCCCCCTGGGCTTTGTGCGAGCATCACACTGGCTGTGATATTTGCTTACTGTTCCTCTGGTATCTGCACCAGGTCACTCTTGGATTTGTTGTGATCCATGCCTATGGCACAAATCGTCCTCTTATTAAGGAAACACACAGTGCTCATTTATATCTATGCCTGTGGTATGATTTTCAGAATGTCTAGAATTCTCTGACCTCTCTTTTTGAACTATCTAAAGACAAAAATAAAAGTTCAACCCAAGCCCCATTTCCTTCACTTACAACTTTCATCATACATATATACTTCCCTTCTGAACTACTATAGCACAGGGTCAAAACTCCCCAATTTACCATTGAAATACACATTGTTTTGTACTACATGCTGCTGTTTCATGACTATCATCCTCAACTCCCCAATCACATAGAATAAACTCTCTGAGGGTAGAAACCATGCTTTATGTTTTAGTATTCCACCACCTCCCCACAGGTCCTTCATTGGTGGGTACAGAGCAAGTGCTCCACAAGAACATTCTGGATGGTGGTTCTCAAATGGGAATAGATATTTGAGTTCCCAAGGGACTCAAATATCTATTGTTTGTCCAGAATTGCTGTAATTCAATAGATGACCACCTGCCTATCCCACAAAGAAATTCTACAGCTTGGATCACCACCATCTCCCTAGGAAATTATGGTTTGCTATTTTCCTGAAGCCAGGTCTAGAGTATATACACTGCTGTGATATGAAAATCAACTAGAAATACCGGATGCAGGTGGGGGAACCAACAGAGCTTTTAAGGAACCGAGATTCAACTAATACAGCCATTAGATTATAGATATAATGACATGACAGGAAAACTTCTTCCTCACTAAAAAAAGTATTTATGATGACAAATATGTAATTATATTTGTATCTGTAGTTGTCAAATGTTGGTTGAAATTTGTTGCTGGGAGGTGACTCACTAGTACCTACTGAGAATATACTTAAAGGTTTTCACTATATTTATATGCAGACAATTACTGATAAATCAATTAATCGAAAAGATGCAGTGATCGTTTTTTGTGGGTATACAAACATGGTTGAAATAAGATTGATACTTGACTGGTTAAATAAAATCATGAGAACACAGCAGTTTGGAAAAGAAAAGCAACTTCTAAATGAATAAAATGCCTGCTTCCTCTAGGACAGACCAACTAGTCTAGTTCCTCTGGCTTTTGGGTCCCAGCCGGTTGTCTGCTCTGCCCTATAGCTTGAAGGTTTCACACTCCTGTTCCAGATACAGTGTGCTTTTCTCCATGGGATCCAATGCTTTTAGCAGTTTTCTGATGGAAGCAGAGAGTATCGACAGCTCTGTTGTTTGGCTATATAGGTCAAGGGGGAAATACATGGGCTGTGCTCTGCCTGGAAAGTGAGCAGAAGTCCATGGGAGAAGATCCATTTTCCTACCCCTATCTTCCTATCAGCAAGTCCTACAGAGGTTCAAATGAAACTAGTTCTAGAAAATCATTTTATTTATTGCATTTTTTTTAATGTTTATTTTTGAGGGAGACAGAGCATGAGTGGGGAAGGGGCAGAGAGAGAAGGGGGGGAGACACAGAATCTGAAGCAGGGTCCAGGCTCTAAGCTGTCAGCACAGAGCCTGATGCGGGTCTCAAATTTACCAATGGTGAGATAATGACCTGAGCCGAAGTGGGATGCTTAACTGACTGGGCCACCCAGGTGCCCCTAGAAAATCATTTTAACCCCCAATCAGGCCTTGTGTCTTTTAACTTTTAAATTAAAAAAATATATATTTTTAATGTTTGTTTATTTTTGAGAAAGAAAGAGACAGAGTGTGAGTGGGGGAGAGGTAAAGAGAGAGGGAGACACAGAAGCTAAAGCAGGCTCCAGGCTCTGGGCTCAGAGCCCAATGAGGGGTTCGAACTCAACAGACTGAGAGATAGTGACCTGAGCTGAAGTAGGACACTTAATCAACTGAGCCACCCAGGTGCCCCTTAACTTTTAAAACTTAAAATGTGTTATAGAGATGTGAGACAACACATTGAACGAATGCAGTTCTGAAAGTTGACTTGGTTAAGCGAAGCACTAGCCAGTGAATGTTCAACGCCTCCTATTGAATTTATTTTTGCTACCACTTTTTATTTCTCCATATACCATGTCTGATTGGTTTGTTGTTTATTTAATTGCAGTACAGTTAATATCCAGTGTTATGTTAGTTTCAGGTATACAATATAGTGATTCAACACTTCTATACATTACTCGGTGCTAAATTTCCAAGACACCTTTCTTGTTCTTTGAAGGTTCCTATGTTAAAAAAGCATCACATTTTTGTTTTATGATCATCATATTTTCTCTTGCCTGTCTGAGAATGTCAATTGTCACTTTGTGACATGTTTTTCTTCTTTCTGCATCATCTCTATTTTCTCTGTTCATTTGTTTTCATTTCCATTTTTTTTCTGTATAAGAGGCTATCCATTAATATTTAAGAAGAAGGCATTAAAAAGTGGACTGAAGTTTTTGCATAAAGGCTGGTCTCAACAATAAGTGGGTCTTCTTGTAAGATTACTAGGGAGAAACTTCCAAATATTAGATCAGAAAGGTTTTCTTTTGGATATATCAGTTTCTAGAAAGGATTTTTCTACTCTTCTGTTCAAAGGGTATAAATGTGGAAGTCAGCTTCATGGAATCTATGTAAGAAAAGTAAACTTTCACTTTATCTTCTCACTGTCTACGTGGTCTCATTCTTGTCCTCAATTGTACAAATCTCCATTACAGCTCCTGTCTTTGGTAAGCCTAGAGAAGAGCCAGTGGCCCAGGTGCAAAATAGAGGAGAAAATCTGGCTATCTAAATGGTCTCTATACAGAATTTCAATTCATCTCCCAATTTTTGGTGCCACCCTGCACTCCAACCTTCAGAGGTACATGGTGCCTTCAAGCCCTGATGCTTTGTGGGCTTCTGCAGAGTACGGCAGCTTGCATCTTATTGGCTTCCCCCTCTGGAAGAACAGGTTTCAGCTCTCTCCAGCTGATAACTCCGTTATCACCCACCCATTTATTTTCTATCCTCCAAAGTGCTGCTGCGTCTGTAGTTCTCTTTGCCCTGGTGGGTTGGGACTGTTTTTTGATCCTTTATTGCTCTTTTACTGGGATTTTGGCAAGAGACAAAACTAGTCACATGCGTTTGATTTATCAAGAGCTCCTTCCCCCTTCCTGAAAAACTGGGGTTAGGCTGTTTTCTGATCCTTTGATCATGCTCCTATCAGTTTATCTGCCATATTGCACTACAACTTATTTCATTATAGCTCTACTTGACTGTAAGTTCCCTGGGTCTGCACCTGTATCTTATTTATTTCTTTATCCTAGCAATTCTGGGTACTAAGCAAATGTTAATTAAATAAATGAAAGAATGGGTGGGATTATTCAGAGAGGTTAGAGAATGGTACCTGTGGCCTGACCTTGTGAGGAAATAGAAAATAAAAAGAGAGACATTTTTGGAATGTTATAAGGAGAGACCAAAGAGTACTGCATATGGAAAAATTAAGAGAGACAACTCCAAATTTGACTTGCTCTTTTCACTGTTCTCAGAACTCAGGACTAAAGATGATGTATATATTTGCTGTGTGTTTTCTGGTCCTGTTCTAATTTGTCTTTTGAATAAGGCTAAACACTATAATCCTCTGCTGACAATTGTCCTATCATTCATTTCCTGCTTTTCCTCAAGTTGACAGGTTTAGGCACAGACCAAAATTCCTTTTATGGGCCTGACAAAACTTTTCCTAAATAGGATTATAAACAAACCTCACACCTTATAACACAAAGATAGATGATGCATTATGTAACTCATTGGGTCATGATTTAATATTAGGTGACTGGGTAACACTGCTTCCTTTTAATTTGGCTTTGCATTTCCATATAAGCATTAAAGAATTCTATGGCCCAAATTCTAAATTCTAAGTTTCTAGTTGTTATTTGTTTACTTACTCTGTGCCAGGTACTGATGCATTTCAGTCTTATGACAACTTTGTAAGGTACAATGGTATTATCTTTATATTTTAACTGGAAAGCATAGCCAATAGGCTATGCCTGCTTATGAATAAAATTACAATTTTATTTATAAATATAACAGGAGGATTTTATTTCTGTAGCCAATGTGATGTGTTGATTACATGTAACTATATACATAATAGGCTCAGAATCATAAAAATTCTAGAGCCATTAATTGTCAACATATTCATTGAATTTGACATCTCAATTTATAACTGATATATTACAGAATTAATTTGTTTTCCTTATACTTTAAATATTCCTAAGATTACTTCTTTACTGGCTGATATATTGTTAAATAACACGCACTGAAGATATAGTACCATATAAAAGAATGATCTTAAGGCCTGTCATGAGAGAAAGGAGTTGAAATGTTTCTGTCAGTGATGATTTGAAAAGCAATTTCCTAAGGTTAGGTCTTTTCTATAATGAGAAAGCTAGGTGCTATTTCTGTTTTTAATATTAGTTTAAGACTCTATAGTACCCCCAATTATTATAATTTGTAGGATTATTATTTTTGTTGGATATGCACAAAAGGTTAATGAAAACTCATGGCCTCCCTGAAAGTCATAAGCTTGTTGATCTGCTTGTCTGAGGGTGGTGGTTGCTCATTTAATTTTAGTTATATTTAGCAATCACTGACAAAGTTGTGATCTAATGGAAGCACGGCTTCTGGAGGACTGTAAAAATCTGGTAATTTCCTTCTGAAATGATGTTTATAAGAAAGGAGGCTTGTACTTGTGAACTCATGAGTGTCATCCTACTTGACTGCAGACTTCTTTCTAATTCTTTGCTCAAACTGTATTCGTGGTTCAAAAAGAGCATCGCCAGTCTGTAACTGGGACAACTATGGGCTTCAGTACTTCCCAGAGATAAGATGGCACCATCTTGTCTGTGTTCCTAGTACTTCTTTCCTTTCTCTGATGGCTGCTAAATACTCAGAAATTGAGCAAGTTGATTATTAACCTTTGGAAGCGTGAAATCGGCCACGGAGGGAGTAGTTACACCAGGGAAATTGGCAAACATTATAAACTGCCCCACCTTTACCTCACCAGAGGGCTGGTCTATCAGCACACCACCGGGTAGTACACTCCCAGTGTACCTTATTCAAGTCTGAAAACCTTATTTAAGATCTAGATTCAAAATGGATTTCCATGGCTGGGAATTTCTCTAGCAGGAATAAACATGGGAAAATCATTAGAGGCATTGCTCAAATGCTACCGCATAGGCAAATGGCTAGACCATCTTGCCGAATGTTTTTATGAAAATTAAAAAAAAAAAGCATTGCCTTTTTGGGCCAAGGAATATCCCCAAAGATACATGTACATATAACAATCCTATGAAATATACATTGCTATATGTACGATAATGATAATGACCCACTGAATCAGACTGCTAAGTATTTTCAGTTACTGGCCAAAGTGAAGAACGTGGTGCAAGAGTAAACTATAAGCTACCCTTAAAAAGAAGAAAGAATTCGTCTGTATTCCAGGGTGGCTCAGTCGGATGAGTGTCCAACTTCAGTTCAAGTCATGATCTCGCAGTTCATGGGTTCGAGCCCCGCATCAGGCTCTGTGCTGACAGCTCAGAGCCTGGAGCCTGCTTCAGATTCTGTCTCCCTCTCTCTCTATCCCTCCTTCACTTGTTCTCTCTCTCTCTCTCAAAAATAAAAAAACATTAAAAAAATTTCTTTAAAAAAAGAACAAAAAATTGTAAACCCTCTCAGCGTATGTGGAGAAAACATAGTCTGCATAGTGAAAACCTAAAGGTACTAATACAGCTCCAATGAAATGATCTAGTGGTTTCCAAAACCGGAAGAAGGACTTACCATCTTACTGATATCTTAAAAAAATCCTTACTGTTGGGCTTGTAGTTAAAGAAAAGGCCAGTCTTGTTTACCAAAGTACAACTACCTTTACTCATATTCCTAGAATATCTTCTTTAAAAGGGGGAAAGTCTTAGTGGTGCTTAATATAAATTAGTTATCTTTTCTAAGTATGTTTTCTGATGCCTCTACTGTGTATCTATTGTGTACCAGGCACTATCTTCACTGTAAGAATGAGTAAGTTGTAGTCCCACACTGTGTTTCAAAGATCCTATCCATTTTAAAAGTATACAGATAAGGAAGTACTATTCAAGGGCCTCAAAGAGATTCTACCAGTAACATACAGAGGATTTACTTTCGAATTAGTTTATTGTAATCAGACAATAACGCTTGAAAGCTATAACCTTTTAGCTTTTGTGTTCCCACAAGAATAGTCACCAGGAGCTTTTTAAAGAAGATGGTTTGATTTCTGAAGAAACCTGTGGTGTAGCTTTAACAGCCTTCTTGGGATGAATCCAAGTGTAACTAAATAAAAATATGAAAAATATGCTTTAGAGAGAACACTATGAAGCATGGTCAGAAAAATTTTGGCTTATAATTAACACATGCTTCTGAAAATATGAAGTCTAAAAGTAATAAATATGAATTCTTAATCATGGGCTTTTAGAACCACAGCTACAGTGACACTTTGAATTTGTTATAGTTGTTTGCTGTAAGAAAAACACACTTCCTATCATAGCATGTAAAATTAATGAACACATTTTATATGAAGAGCTCAATAAACACTCTCTTGCAAACTACTCATGAAGGAGAACTATCAATGAATTCATTAAGCAAAAACTAAAATTCAAAGCAACAATGGCTTCAGAATTGATAACTCTAGAAGGCTGAAATGAAGCAAGATATAAAGGAAAGTGGTAAAGCATGTAACTGACATAGTTAATCTAAATATAAACAGTTCTTTTGCTATCATTCAAAAGACTCAAGGAAAAAAGTGGGTCAGTAAGTGGTGGGGTATTTGCCCAGCCTTCACTGTCGACCTAATGGAGCATCTCGTGACCAACAGGAACCAAACAATACAGGTGTGTGTAAACCTCCTTAAACTAGTGAATGCAAAGCAGGTCTTTTAATTTCTACGATGTAAAGTAAGTCCATTTTGCCACTAGATGGAGATCGGGTTACTCTGCCAGGAACAGGGAGAGGGCTGGAACTTAGCCAGCGAGAAGTATGGTACTAAGAACATATTCTCTTTTCTCAATATTTCTAGAAAGGCATTTTTCAAGCTCCTGAACCAGGAGGAGACATATGCTGAATAAAAGGCCCATAAATGAGGAAGAGCTTGAGGGATCGCACCGTACGGGAAACTGTAAAAGACATATTTTGCTTCTTATTACTACTGCTCCACAGTGATTCCCATTTAGGTCTGGTTGTGTACACTACTTGTAAATAATAACAAGAACTGGTCTGCATATGAGCAGTTAAATATACTCTCATTGTTAAAAAAATTTTTTTTAAAGTTTATCTACTTTTGAGAGACAGAGCATGAGCGGGGGAGGGGCAGAGAAAGAGAGGGAGACACAGAATCCGAAGCAGGCTCCAGACTCCAAGCTGTCAGCCTGACGCGAGGCTCGAACACTCGAACCGTGAGATAATGACCTGAGCCCAAGTGGGACACTCAAATTGAACGAGCCACCCAGGCGTCCCTGTGCTGTCTCGTTATTGACCAAGCAGGGAGAAGAGGACAGATCCGACCAAAAAATAAAACGACGTCAGACCATCTGGGCAATTAATCCTGTCTCTTTAGACATAAAGACGTATGCTTACAATTTGTTTCTCAGTTTGAGTATGTAGATAAATATATATTTCAATATCGACCAAAATGGATCAAAGAACATCAGAGATGTTAGGAGAAGGTTGGATAACAGCTATTCTAATTTTCCAAATGAAACTAACATTCACTTCTGAATTGTGTAACTTTCTTTCTGAATAAGTCTTATTTCTGTTATAGCTGAACTTTGAACAGGAGACATAAAGTTATGCATTTTCTGGAAAATGTTAGGTCTGGGAAGGATCAGATGTTGCTCTGCATACTGCAGCCAAACCTTTTGATTATTTTTGAGATGTTAGATAATATATTTCTGTTCATTTCTAACTTAATAACTATATATATTCATCCAATAAATATTTATTCAGTTACACAAAAACGAATGAATAACTTGTGACAGTTTAAAAGAACAGTTCCATTTTTTGTCAAATAGCTTCAAAGGCTAGTGCAATTAGGATATATGAGTATGAGCATACACAAATATATTAATTGCCTGTTGTGTATCAGTCACTATGCTGGGAATAGAAAGATGAACAACAGAGTCGGGGAAGTCGCTGGGAAAAAAGAGTGTATGGCTAAACTACAAATAGGGGTTAATTTTTGTAGCAGTCAAGACTAGTTATGAAAATCATGTGTAAAATTCTTTTTTAAAGTTCTGTTGTAGAAGACACTTAATTTAGGCCACACTCTTGACCATAGGAAAAATATGACCTTTCATCTCTATGACACATGAGGAATTGAAATAAAATACAAGAAATTTAAATACAATAGTATTTACCAATCTCTGTAATGAAAAGAGGAGCTTAAGTCAAAGGGAGAAGAAACTAATGTTCAGGATAATAAGAGAATCAGAACCATAGTTAATTAATTTTCTAATTATTGTTATGGATAGTGACCAACATTCAGTCTGTTGCTATGATAGATTCATTGCACTTAATGGCATGTTTATGTTAGAGCAATACATTTGTTTTAGCTTAATTAAATTAATATATTCATACCCTTTCAAAAGAAGTTGAAGTTGCTTGCCTACATTGGTGTCGAATTTTCAGAATGTTCCTATAAGGTTTTAAGAATCTAAGAGAAATATGTATTATTCATTCACAATTATTCTCCTTTAAGGGAAATCAGAAAAATAACCACACAAAATAGTAATTATTAATCAAGTATCAATGGAGTAGTTTGTAGAAATTTATCTTGTTAATTGGCTCTCTGCAGAGCAACACAGCTGGCAGGAACCCGCCTTTCTTTACCATCTTGCTGGATAAGAATGAAGCATAAACAGAGAAGTTTTCTTCTGAAGATTAAAATCAATCAATTACAAATAAATCCTTTTATTATATGCTTTAGTATTTATGGGTACACAGCTTTCCTCATTGGTTCCAGACCAACTAGATTAGGTGGTGACTGAGTCATTTCTGGAGTTTCCTCTCACTTTGGTGACCTATTTCCATATCTCTTTCCAGGGCAGGGCTGGGTCTATCTACTGCTAAGTTTGCATTATCTGGAGATAAGGAAGTTGGTAAAAACACATCTTTGCTGGATGCATAATATACGTATCTTCTCTAGTCTAAAGGTTTTGACCTTATGGTAATGTGCTGCGTTTTATATCAGTATTTCTGCCTCCTTGGTAGCATAGCATGCAGAGATGCCCAAGATGATGGTAGTAAAAGAACAAATGCAAAGGTGATGCTAGAAGTTGATTAATGCTTGGGGTCAAACAGAAGCAATTGTCTTGTATTCTCATGCTGTGATGTGAGGAACTTGTATATTTAAGCACTGACCGCAAAAAGGGCACCTTTTAACTTTCCCACTATCTAGAAAAAGACATGTCTTTTTCTATTATGAGAAATTAGGTATTTAAGTAACTATATTTAAGTTTTGAGGCCAGAGGTTTACTTCCATTTGGAACTAACCTTATACGTAAATATGCACCTTTAAGAGGGAAAGTGGGTTAGAGTGGTACCTGCATATGTCTGTCACTGTCTTGTCCAATCATGTTTCTCCATTCAATGAGTGATCGCTGCAGACGTTCAAGTCCAGTTTCCCAAAGCCTGATGTGACCTCCCATATCGACAGTAATAACAGCACCTTTGCCCCACTCAGCTAGCAGTGCATCTGTGTCCGAAATAGTAGACAGCCATGTGGTATATGGTGAGAGAGATTCTGATCTGAAAAGGAAATTACAGTAGTCAATCAGTTGGTAATAACGAAGCTAGTTTACCTAATTGTGGTTCATTAAACTTGCTATAAAGAATTCTAATAGTAAACATATTAAAAGATACCAAGAGATCCATCTGTAAGAAAAAAAATGCACAGATATCTATTGGTTACTTACATTTTTCTGTATTTGTGGACCCCCGATTGTATTGGCGTTCACTGTCAGAAAGAAAAGAACTCTAAACCAACTCATATCTCATGCACCTGCAATGTTAGACTCACTCCTCAGGGGTCTAAGTTTCAGTCTAAGTGCTAAAGCTGATATCTTTTCTATGGGCTTTACCTGCATTTATATTTAATATTTTGCATTTTCTAATTTAGGAAGTTACAAGAATTTATAACAAGGAATTTATATATTTGTCATATTATATATATTTCATACATATACATGTTTTCTTTGCTATATATTCATTTCTAGGAATGCAGTTTTGCTTCTATGAGTCAACTGCACACTTCCTTTTTCTAGGCATAGCCTTCACTATACAAAAGAAACAGATTAGAAATTCGAATTACCAGCGTTGGCTCTCTAAATACATCTGATATTTTCTATGTAAAATAAATGGTCTAAAGAGGGAGTCTCATCAGATAATAAAAACATAATAAACTATCAATGTAGATTTGGGAAACCACAAAACCACTATGTGTTGGGTCAAATCTTATAACCTCCTAAAGAATAAACCGAGACTACCTGACCTTTTTTTTTTTTTTTCCAGTCTGCCTTAGTAGATACTAAACACAGGTGACACAGCCAGCTACTCTGGGACACAGAAGCTTTAAAATATGTTTATATGAAGAAGATGGTAACTACTGCTTCAGTGTTTCAGAGCTACTTTACAATAATAGAAGGACTCAAAGAAGGCAACATTTGACATAATACAGGATTTATCTCACGGTGCTCTGCCAGAAATATTTGCCTTAGGAAAAAAATTAATAGGTACACATGGTGAAGTAAAGGGCTATTCAAGAATAATGAAATTTTTCTACGTGAAACAATAATGTTTGTAATTCTTCCAAGAGCACTCAAGATGTATGACTGTTGAGTACTGTATCTACTGGCTAAATGTTTAACTCTTCATAGTATGAAACTTGATTAATGTCAAAATATGTCAAAAAAAGGGTGAAAAAATCACATTTACTGCAATTTGCTCTAGAATCTCTTCTTTACCTTGTTTTTTTTTTTTTTTAAGATTTATTTATTTTGAGAGAGAGAGAGCATGAGCAGGAGAGGGGCAGAGAGAGGGAGAGAGAGAATCCCAAGCAGGCTCTGTGCTGTTTGTGGAGACTGACGCAGGGCTCAAACTCACGAACTGTGAGATCATGACCTGAGCCGAAATCCAGAGTCGGATGCCCAACTGACGGAGCCACCCAGGCGCCCCTTCTTCACCTTGTTTTAAATGCATATTCTCTTTTATACATAATAGCAAGGTCTTTAAGGAACACATAGAATCATAGTAGAGGGAAGCCCAGATTTACATACACCCACACATGAGAGCTAGGCAGTATCATTTTACAGATGGAAATAATACAAAAATTTGAGGAAAAATACTCAAATTTTACTGGGGGCAAAAGTGATGTACTCATTTTGGTTCTGTAGTTACATGCAGTGTCACTGTATTTTCTGTTATCTGAAGTTAGCCATCAGATGGAAAATTCCAGCTATCTAGCAGAATGCTAAATTTAAGCAACTAGCAGGAAAACTGAAATCCAGATGGGTTGTTCTCTTGGACTGCATATATGCCAAAAATGGCAATAGCTAATCTCAAGAGAAATTCAGGATATACTGATAATGAACAGACTCTAAATCACGTGGCACTTGAAATATGGCAAGTCCAAACTGAGATGTTCCCAAAGTGTAAAATAAATACTGATTTCAAAGACTTAGAAGAAAAAAGGAATGTAAAATATCTCATTAAAACTTTTATATTGAATATGTGTCAAAATGATGACATTTTAAATACATTGGGTTAATAAAATGTTTAGTTAAAGTTAATTCCACCGATTTCTTTTTCCTCTTTGAATATGGCTAGGAAGGAACATAAAATGACATTGCATTATATTTCCGGTGGACAGTACAGCTCTAAATGAATGCATTACAGTGACCAGTTGGCACTGGCTATATACACAGCTGCTCTTCCAGATGTTGTTCCTATGGCAGGTAGAACATGGTCCACATAGAAAGTTAAAACGGAAAAACAACAAAATAAAGCCTAGGGCCAATGAGGGAGAAATTAAGAGAAATATTGGAAAAGATTATTAATGCTTTAGAAATGTAAAAAGCAAAAAGTTGTTCTTTGCTTCTGTTGCTTGAACTAATAGTATATTTTAATAAGCATATAATTCATATGGAGTAAGGAATTTCCCCAAATGACCAAAAGCCATTTTCCATGAAATTGACAAGGTGAGATGCTCTAAGAAGCCATACTTCTATATGTTGGAACAAGTAAACCTATTTTTTTGAGTAATGCTTTTATTCTTCATATTTATTGACCTTGAGTAAGGGTCCTAAGAAACAAAGCTGTGCTTCTGAGTTACTGTGTACTGTCATGCTGAGCTATTTACTTCTAGGGGTTAGAGGAATGGGTGCAAAGGTGGCCTGCGGGTGCCGTGGATGACTGACAGCCTTGGTGTGGCTGGCCTTTCTCTCCTGTTGGATGGCTCTCCGGGGTCCTCTGCTTGGCATCTCAGCTGAGGCTTTCACCCCTGTGTTGTGAGGTCTCAGTTGCCTGTCAGGAAGTATATGTTAGTAGGGGATGTGATGTCAATCTAGGCCAAAGCAGAGTAAAAAATTAGAAGAAGGAGTAGTTGGCCCCGGGGGGGCAATGTAAGGAAGAATCTAGGCCAGGTGGACCAGAGCAGGGGCTCAGTTAGGCTGAGAGAGGGAGATCAGGCATGGATGCATCCAGAAAGGGATGGGCTACTGGAGAGGACACCTGTGCTCCTCAAGGGTAGACACCAAACACGTTGTTTTCCTTCTGTATCGTCCATCCAACTGGTTTGAATACTTTGCTTCCATCATTGGACAATAATAAGAGCAGTGAATGATCATGAGTTTCATTCTAAATCTCTGGAAGCCTTTAGCTACTACATAGCCTTCACAACCGCAGATGCACAGTAGCACATTTAAAAACAATATTAAACAAATGCTGTTTAAATTCCTTTGACATTTTGAACACATTTGCCTCCAAAAACTAATATGTAAAGTTAATAGATACGGTGGATGGAGCTAGAGAGTATTATGCTAAGCAAAATAAGACAGTCAGAGAAAGACAAATACCATATGATTTCACTCACATGTGCAATTTAAGAAACAAAACAAGCAAGCAAAGGGAAAAAAATAAGACAGAGCGATGAACCAAGAAACAGACTCTTAACTGTAGAGAAGAAATTGATGGTTACCAGAGGTGGGGGGTAGGTGGGTGGATGGGTTAAATAGGTGATGGGGATTAAGGAGTGCATTTGTGATGAGCACCGGGTGATATGTGGAATTGTTGAATCAGTATATTCTATACCCGAAACTAATATTACACTGTAGGTTAACTAACTGGAATTAAATAAAAACTTAAAAACATTTAAGAACCCCAAAGATTTCTGCAATACTGAAAATGCTATTTCAGTTACAGAAAAACTTATCATTAGGACAGATCAAAAAAGAGAAATGAAGCCTTGAAGTTTGTTAGACTTATACCTATATGACATTTTTCCCAAATGAAAATAAAAATAGCAGTAAACCATGCAGAACAGCAGCAAGACATAAGCCAAGTGCAACTGGGGGGAAAAAAGAGCTTGCTATTTAAGGAAGCAAAAGCACACATTTATTCAGAGCACTTGGGAAGACTTGGCTCACTTTCTATTTGACATACAAACGGAGGACAAAGGTGAAAGTGAATTACCTGGGAATAGGGATGTATCGGAGTTTCTTTGATTGAAGGTCAGTGATTTCCATATAACCAGCTGTTTGTGGAGGGGTAACATCTGCAAACAAGTCACAGCATTGAGCAGAGTATTAAATTACAGCAGGATAGCAAAATAAGACCAAAAGAAAGCATGAATGTTGCTAAAAGTGGAATGAAGTTACCAGTACACTCAGGCAAAACTCTGAGACCCACCTGACAAGGTCCTGGGCCAAGTCTAGTCTCTAGGTTATGTTTTTGTCAAGGAAACACAAAGATTGTCAAATACATGCATATTAGGCTATGATTCTTTACTGTCAGAAAATTACCCAAGTTCTTTTCATTGTCTTTGCTAGCTTCCCAAGATGAAAAGTTTCAGCACTTAGAGTTTATATGAAATTATTTCATCACGTGAATTCTGTTTTTCCTTCCTGGGAAGTCACAATGACAGTATAACGTAGTGGAATCAGTACCCACTTTGTAATCAGACTGGCCTGGTATAAAATCTTGGCTCTGATATGTCCTAATTGCGTTTTTGGCTGGTCAAGTTAATGATCTCACTGCTTTTGTCATTTGTGAAATGGGGGTAACAACAGCATCTGAGCATCATAAACATTATTTGGGGGGTCAGATGAATTGGGTAATTGCAAAGCACTTAATTAGCAGTTGCTCAACACACGGTGCCTGTAGTGATGAGGGCCATGCAAGACGGGAGAGGGTGAGGTGAGCATGGGCCAGTGGGGTGAGGGCTCTGGATCACGGAAACTATGAAACGGTGGGGGAAGAAGAGGGGAATGACATAGAGGGGCCAGAGCTCCCATCTCCAGTTCTGGAGGTGTTTCCAGGAGATTCCAGGGGCCTGCTGATTTCTTTTCCAAAGCCTTGAGTTACACCACCCATCATCCCTAGCTGCCACTGCTGTGTCAGAAACTCTGCTTAGCCCTTTTTTTTTTTTTTAAATGTGCATTGATACTTGAGAGAGAGAGAGAGAGAGAGAGAGAGAGAGAGAGAGAGACAGTGTGTGGGAGTGGGGAAGGGGCAGAGAGAGAGGGAGACACAAAATCTGAAGCCGGCTCCAGGCTCCAGGCTCTGAGCTGTCAGCACAGAGTCCGAAGCAGGGCTCAAACTCACCAACTGTGAGATTATGACCTAAGCCAAAGTCGGCGCTTCACCTAATGAGCCACCCAGGTGCCCCAGACTCTGCTTAGTCTTTACAGGTAGTATTTTTAATACTGACAACAAAGACTTATGATTCCTGCTCGAGAGATGAGGAAGCTGAGGCTTACAGAATTATGGTAATAATGTGACTTGCTTGTGGCGACATAGCTGGAGGGTGATGTAGGCGGCTTTCAAACCAGGCCGTTCCAGCTTTGAAGTCTCTGCTCTGTCCACTCTACACAGCTCCTACCTAGGCTGACCCTAGGGCAACATTTAAAATTGTTTTACAAAATATTGGCTATCAGTGTCTCTTAAAAATATCTCCCTTACACAGAACCCATACTTTAAAAAATTTTTTTTTTAATTTTTTTTTTTTTTAACGTGTATTTATTTTTGAGACAGAGAGAGACAGAGCATGAACGGGGGAGGGTCAGAGAGAGGGAGACAAAGGATCCGAAACAGGCTCCAGGCTCTGAGTTGTCAGCACAGAGCCCGATGCGGGGCTTGAACTCACAGACCGCGAGATCATGACCTGAGCCGAAGTCGGACACTCAACCGACTGAGCCACCCAGGCGCCCCCCAAAAAGTTTTTTTTTTAATGTTTATTTTTGAGAGAGAGAAAGGGACAGAGCACGAGTTGAGGAGGGGTGGAGAGAGAGAGAGAGAGGGAGACACAGGATCTGAAGTAGGCTCCAGGCTCTGAGCTGTCAGTACAGAGCCTGACGCAGGGCTCAAACTCATGAATCAGGAGATCACGACCTGAGCTGAAGTTGGATGCTTAACTGACTGAGCCACCCAGGCGCCTCTACAGAACCCTTACTCTTAAAGATTTTTTCGGTTGTCTATATCTTATTACAATTCCAGATTAGAATGAGATATCCAGGATGTTCACACTGGATTTATCCAATGTAGTTTACAAAAAAATTAAAAACTTGGCATTTTTATTTCATGTTTTTAGCTGAAGATTTCTGAGTTAGACCATCTGAAAAATTCAAAACTCAAAATATCTCTTATTTATTCAACAAACATGGTTAAGCTCACTTTGCACCAGATACTATACAAAGCACTGAGGATAGAGAAGAAGGAGGTTGATTCCTCCCTTATTCAAGGAGCCCACAGCACAATGAGGAAAGTTCCTTTTAACCAAACCAGACCGAATCCAACCCACCGAGGGCCTTTCGGGACTTGGAAAAGACTCCAGGGTGAGACTCATGGGCCTGGGGCCAGGTATGAGTTGCAGAGCAAGGCAAGAAGGAGTGCCAGGGGTCAGAGGTTTAGGAGGAAATGGAGGTAATGTCCAGGGATAACAGAGGGTAAGACAAGAGAGTTACTATGGTAATCTGACCACCCAGCTCAATTGGCTGTCCCCTGATGGCCATTTACAGAAAACAAGCATGCTTATCATCTGTCACACAGGCCTGCACTGGAAATGCTGCCTAGGATAGAAGGTCCGTCTCGGATAAAGTTTTGCACCATCTATCATTTTTGACAGTTCCTGCGGCTAAGACCCAGCTGAAGTAGGTTGAATTATTTATGGACCCAGGTTCTTTGCCAAAAATGACCAGTTACTGAAGAGGTTGGGATGCCTAGAGCTGTCTAGTTAACAGACTTATATTTTTGACTTGTCACTCATGGGAACTTTTTTCATACATAGCAGAATGAAGCTGAGCTATGGCCATCAATGCTTTTAGATGGCCTGTGAAAACAAAGTAAGTCAACTTATTTTAAAATATTTTTTTTTCCCTACATCGTTTTTTTCTTTCACTGTGCAAATTAATTCCATGGCATAAAGAGGGTGAGAAAATGCAATAATGACTGTGTCTATTTCAAGAAGGAGAGAGCAAGAATTTTACTCCTGGTGCTAAAAAATATTTTCATGTATCAGAAAAGGCAATTCATGGTTATAAAGCACATCAAAGCAATATTAAGGGTAATGGTAGCGGTGGTAATGGTAAGTGCTTGAAAAATGATCAGAGTTGATGTTTACTGATTTGAAAACGAATCAGCTTAGAATACATGATTGAATTAAGGAAGTGAAAATCGTGGCCAGACTTCCCTACAAACTTAGCCAAATCCTTGTCAATCCGTTTTAAATGTTTCAACGCTGTAGAGAGGACGGAGGCTCAGTAAATTTCCATTACATTTATAATCCAGGTGGATTTCCAAGATAGGTGTAAGCTACGCGCGAGGATGAGTTCACTAATGATTAAAGGGAAGTCACGGCTGCAGTGCTTCCTGCATAGTTCCCGCAAACAGTGGGGACAGCTTATGTGCACAGTGCCAAGGTTAGGAGGAGGTATAAAAGCTGTCAGACAAAACAACCACGAACACATTCAGAGGGAAGATGAAATTATATTAAAAAATTCACTCCTTCTAGCAATGTAATTTGATGGACATTTGTTAACTGCCAGGTTTAACGCACTTCTGTGTTTACAGATTAAGAGTCATGTGTGCCCTGCAATCGTGCCAATGCCAAATCTTTGAATTTACTCAAAGTTCAAAACACAGGGCATCAATTTCAATCCAGAGTCATTATTTTGTGCTTAAAGAGCCGAGAACTGTGATAAAAAAACAAAAAAAACCAAAAACAGCTAACATTTCCCTAGATGAAAAATGATTGGAAGAAAGCAGTAAATCTCTCCTCGTTTGCATTAAACAAAAGCTATACCATCTTTGTAAAAGCCACCAAGAGAGTAGCCTTTACGGTTTCTATTGATTTCTTTAATAAAAGGCTGATATGCATTAGTTCCTGGCTAATCAGATAGATGGTTGGATTCTATTTACTTAAAAAAAATTATCTATTTTTTTATACCAGCATCAGCTCAAAGATTGCTTCTTAACCAGCAAAAGTATTTTTGACGCTATAATCTTTTCACTACTACTTTGGAAGTTATATACTCAATTCCTAACTTACCAACACATCAACTTAGTATCATTGCCTTCTTCCTGAACAATGTAAGGCACTAGAACACTTTAACATCAGTTACTCCTCTCCTAACTTGTGGATGATAATTATCTCATAGTTTTGATATATGCTTCTTAAAATTTCACAAAATTTCATTACTTTTTATCCCTTATGATAATGCTTGTTAGTCACATATTTATTCTTTTTTCATATGTTCTCATCTGAATGGGTTGATCCCTAGATCTGTGCACAACTATCATCCTGGTATCTCCTTTTGTCATTCTCCTAGTTTTTGTTTTTGTTTTAACAGCCCACATTTATAAAATTCCTCCTGTGTGTTAGACACTATGCTAAGCACTTTATATATGTTTGGAATATTTAAGGAATTCTACTTAAACAAGTGAGGGGAAATAAAACTCCTGGCATCTAAGAGAAAAATGGTAAAAGATATAAACAAGCAATTCTCAGAAGAGTAAATTGCAACATGTAAAAAGATTCTTCAAGTTACTAGAAATTAGGGAAAGATAAACTGAAACCACAATAATGGGGTCAGATGCCTACAAGAGTGGATACGGTTGGCACCAAGAAACATAAAATACCTAGGAATAAATCTAACCAAAGATGTAAAAGATCTGTATGCTGAAAACTATAGAAAGCTTATGAAGGTAATTGAAGAAGATTTAAAGAAATGGAAAGACATTCTCTGCTCATGGATTGGAAGAATAAATATTGTCAAAATGTCAATACTACCCAAAGCTATCTACACATTCAATGCAATCCCAATCAAAATTGCACCAGCATTCTTCTCGAAACTAGAACAAGCAATCCTAAAATTCACATGGAACCACAAAAGGCCCCGAATAGCCAAAGTAATTTTGAAGAAGAAGACCAAAGCAGGAGGCATCACAATCCCAGACTTTAGCCTCTACTACAAAGCTGTCATCATCAAGACAGCATGGTATTGGCACAAAAACAGACACATAGACCAATGGAATAGAATAGAAACCCCAGAACTAGACCCACAAACGTATGGCCAACTCATCTTTGACAAAGCAGGAAAGAACATCCAATGGAAAAAAGACAGTCTCTTTAACAAATGGTGCTGGGAGAACTGGACAGCAACATGCAGAAGGTTGAAACTAGACCACTTTCTCACACCATTCACAAAAATAAACTCAAAATGGGTAAAGGACCTGAATGTGAGACAGGAAACCATCAAAACCGTAGAGGAGAAAGCAGGAAAAGACCTCTCTGACCTCAGCCGTAGCAATCTCTTACTCGACACATCCCCAAAGGCAAGGGAATTAAAAGCAAAAGTGAATTACTGGGATCTTATGAAGATAAAAAGCTTCTGCACAGCAAAGGAAACAACCAACAAAACTAAAAGGCAACCAACGGAATGGGAAAAGATATTTGCAAATGACATATCGGACAAAGGGCTAGTATCCAAAATCTATAAAGAGCTCATCAAACTCCACACCCGAAAAACAAATAACCCAGTGAAGAAATGGGCAGAAAACATGAATAGACACTTCTCTAAAGAAGACACCCGGATGGCCAACAGGCACATGAAAAGATGTTCAACGTCGCTCCTTATCAGGGAAATACAAATCAAAACCACACTCAGATACCACCTCACGCCAGTCAGAGTGGCCAAAATGAACAAATCAGGAGACTATAGATGCTGGAGAGGATGTGGAGAAACGGGAACCCTCTTGCACTGTTGGTGGGAATGCAAATTGGTGCAGCCACTCTGGAAAACAGTGTGGAGGTTCCTCAGAAAATTAAAAATAGACCTACGCTATGACCCAGCAGTAGCACTGCTAGGAATTTACCCAAGGGATACAGGAGTACTGATGCATAGGGGCACTTGTACCCCAATGTTTATAGCAGCACTCTCAACAATAGCCAAATTATGGAAAGAGCCTAAATGTCCATCAACTGATGAATGGATAAAGAAATTGTGGTTTATATACACAATGGAATACTACGTGGCAATGAGAAAGAATGAGATATGGCCTTTTGTAGCAACGTGGATGGAACTGGAGAGTGTGATGCTAAGTGAAATAAGCCATACAGAGAAAGACAGATACCATATGGTTTCACTCTTATGTGGATCCTGAGAAACTTAACAGAAACCCATGGGGGAGGGGAAGGAAAAAAAAAAAAAAAAGAGGTTAGAGTGGGAGAGAGCCAAAGCATAAGAGACTCTTCAAAACTGAGAACAAACTGAGGGTTGATGGGGGGTGGGAGGGAGGGGAGGGTGGGTGATGGGTATTGAGGAGGGCACCTTTTGGGATGAGCACTGGGTGTTGTATGGAAACCAATTTGACAATAAATTTCATATATTAAAAAATGAAAGAGTGGATAAGGTTGGGGCATCAGGAACCCTTTTATGTTGCTGGAACAACGCTGGGAAACAATTTGATAATTCTACTTTTAGATAGATAGATAGATAGATAGACAGACTCTCAGCATATATACAAGGAGAGGGATATAAGAATATTCATTGCCCACTATCTGTAACAGCAAAAATTGGAAAGAACCTAACTGTGCATCAACAAAGACCAGATGAATAAACTGTAATATGTGCAGCAGTGAAAGTAAATGAAAGTGCTATTGACATGGATGGTGACAAAGATTATCTCCTTTGACCAAACTCTAGTCAGGCTCTTCTGGATCCTCTTCCCAAACAGACCCCGACTTTTGGGCTTCTGTGTCCATCTCTGTCTTGTCCACTTTCAGTGAGAGTCCTGCTAATAAGTAAGTTTAGCAAGAATCCTCTCCCCCGCCTCAATATGTGATCAGGTTCCTCATCCTCTACTCCCCCCAGGTAAGGTCTGATCACCCTGGCCTGACTTCAGCAAGAATCCTGTTAGGTCAATTTAGCCCATAGGTTTCCTTATCCCTGATTTCCTCTTAGTAATTTTCTATCCACTGATCCCTACCAACAGTTAGAGGATCTATACTACCTGATTTTGACACTCATTATAAACTACAAAGCTAGGAAATAACCAAGAATGTGCTGTTAGTGAAGGGATAGATACAGAGATCAATGGAACACAATACAAAATACAGAAACAGACCCAGACATATGTGGTCAGTTGATTTTCAGCAGAGGTCTGAATGCTGCAATTCAATGGAGAAGGACAGGTTTTCCAGCAAATGATGCTGGAACAGTGAGTATCTCCATACAAAACTATGAGTCTCAATCCACACCTTGTGCCATTTAAAAAAATATTATCTCAAAATGGAGCATCTAAAACTATAAAATTTCAAGAAGGGAAGATTTTCCCTTCATCAAGAAGGCAGAAAATGTTTGAAAAGAATATATCTGATAGTGGACTTGTATCCAGAATATATAAGGAACACACAAAACTCCTAAAACAAACAAACAAACAAAAACACCAAATAACCTGAGGGCAAACAGTCAGACCTTTCACTAAAGAAGGTACACGTGACAAGATGCTCAACATCATTAGGCACTAGGGAAAATACAAATTAAAATCGTCATGAGCTATTGCTACACACCTGCCGGAAAGACTGACGACACCAAGAACTGGTGAGGAGGCACAACTAGAACTCTCATTCATTGCTGGTAGGAATGCGAAATGATTGCCACTTTGGAACACAGGTTGGCAGTTTTATCATATAATGTAAAAATGCCATTCCTACATATTTACCCAAGTGAAGCAAAGACTGATGTTCACTTAGAGATCTGTGCATAAATGTTCAGAGTAGGCTTATTCATTATTGTCAAAAAGCGGAAATGATCCAACTATCTACCAACAAAGCATGAACAAAGCATGCACATATACACAACAGATTACTATTTGGCAATAAAATGAACTACCGGTACACAAAACAATATAAACGATTCTCAAGTACATGATATTGGGTAAAAGAAGCCAGACTTGAAAGACCATATACTATATGATTCCATTTATATGACATTCTGGAAAAGGCAAATCCATAAGGACAGAAACAGATCAGTCAGGGGTTAGGGAGTAGGTAGACAGGCTGACCACAAAGAAGCACTGGGGGGGGGGGGCAGTTCTGGAAAGATGGAACTGTCCTCTGTTCAGTTAAGGTGATGGTTACACAACCGTATGTGTTTGTCAAACTCACAGAACTATATACAAAAAAGGGTGAATGTTACTCTGTATAATCTGAAACTTAATAAGAACAAATGCATACTTTAAAAATATCACTCTGTCTGATGTGTGGAGAATGGGTAGGATGCGGAAAGAGTTGGAAGAGGAAACTCTCAAGAGGCTGTTGCAATATTCTGGTGCAAGATGGCAGTGATTTGGATGTTGGTAATAGAACTCTAGTCAAGTGGGTAGATACAAAATACAGTAGTCAGGCTGTATTAAAAGGACATGATGATTTGTGATTGGATTAGATAGAGAGGAAGATGAAGAAGAAGTATCAAGGCTGACTCCCAGGTTTCTGGGTAGTTGGAGATAACACTAAATTCTGGTATAGAATTTCTTGTATTTCCTGGGATGCCTTCATGGCTCTGTACCTTTCACATAGGATTCCCTGTTCCTGAAACAATTCCTTCATTTGATTCAATCCCATTTATCCTTTCAAGGGTCAGCTCATCATCACCAGTCTGGACTGTAAGCCTCCCCTTTCATAGATCACCTTGTGAGTATTCCTACCATGGCACTGTACTGAGACTGTCACTTTCTTCACCTGCCTCTTCTACCGTAAAAAACATTTTGAGGAAATGGTGATTTATTTGGAAGAAGTGAATTCTAAATATTATCATATAACCAGGACTTCCAAACCCAGTAATAGATTATAATACATGTAGCATTATAGTTCTTAAGTTCACGGTGATATAATGAATGTAAACACAGGACAACATATTACTACCACTACGATGCAAATAATAATCTGTGGCTCAATGATCAAACATTTTCGTAATTATCCATTATGATGAAAGCCTATGTGGTCCAGCAAAAGTAGCTCTAGACTTGGGACAGGAAGACCTTAGTGCAGATCTGGGCTCTACCAGCCACCGGTGGTGTGGCCCTTGGCACACCATCTTGCCTTCCTTTGTCAGCTTCCCTGCATATAAGCTAGAGAGTACACTGATGACAGAATGGGGATTTGAAGATTAAATAAATGTATATGAGGAAAAGTGGCACAGGACCTGGCATATATCTTGCGGTAATAAATATAAGACGACTTTGAGAGAACTACTAAGTGAATCAGTCTGCATGAGTCCCTGGTCTTTCATCATAAGTCGGGCCCCATTTTCTATGCCTAGTAGTCTAAGAATTTTTAAAAGTCCCTTTGAAAACATCTTCTAAGTTAAGTTATTGTTCAGATTATAAAGCAAAGGAAAAAGAGTTCTAACAGCAGTGGCTTCAATCAGAGACTGCGAGAAACTGACTGAAAGCTTTATGAGCCCACACCTCGGACTTTTTAAGCTGCTAGATCCTGGTAGACTTATCCACATTTATAAATACAGAATGACAATGATAAGTTAAATATCCCTACCAAAAGAAAACTAGGTTTACTACTTTGGCAAATTAGGAATTGGTAAGTTTCTTACCTTTTGGGTAGATATCTTTTAGAGGGACTTCTCCTGGGGGCAAAATCCTGACTATCTGATTAGTATCTAAAAGAGTCACACAATTGCTCTGCTTTGGACTTTCACTTGTTTTCTTTCCTCCATAGAATGTTGTGTCAGTGACATTTGGTTTATGAAGAGATGATGGCCTTTTCCAAGAATAGACTTCACTGGGTGACTGAAAGAAAAAAAAAAAGATTAAAGTACCGAAACATAGTTGACGCTTGAACAACACAGGTTTGAACTGTGAAGGTCCACTTACATGTGGATTTTTATTACAGTAAGTGTATTTTCTCTTCCTTATGATTCTCTTTCTTTAATTGCAATAAGTGTATTTTCTCTTCCTTATGATTTTGTTAATGACATTTTCTTTTTTCTAACTCACTTTATTGCACATATGTAATGTATATAACATACAAAATATGTGTTGATCATTTATGTTATCAGTAAGGCTTCCAGTCAACTGTAGGCTATTAGTAGTTATGTTTTGGGGAGTCAGATGTTATATTTGTGGAGTTGTGATTGTGTGAAGGGGGTCAGCACCCTAAATCCCCTCTTGTTGTTCAAGGGGCTATGGTACTATAAACTATATTCACCACACCTGCTACAATGCAGCCCTTTAAGCAGATACCGGTGGTAAACTTGTATTTCACAAGTATAAGAAAACCAAATTATTTCTTGACCTTCTGGTGTAGAAAATAGCTGCTTCACCAATAATTATAATTTTTAGGCAAATGTGAAATATAAAACATATATATATTTTACCTTGAAATAAATGAAACAAATATCTGGTTCACTCATTCTCTAGCATAAGGAACAGGACATTACCAGCATTCTGAGGTCCCTGAATGCTGTATCCCATTCATATCTCCTGTCTGCCCTAGATGTTTATAACTCTTCTGGAATTTTGTGTTATTTTTTCCCTCTTGCTTGACTTCAAATTTTTACCAAATATGTATTTGTCCTTTCCTACTCCAAGATCATAGACATTCTCCTATGTATTCTCTAAACATTTTAAAGTTTGTCTTTCACATTTAAATCCTTAACCCATTAGGGATTTATTTTTGTGAATGGCATGAGGCAGGGATTCATACTCATCCTTTTTTCACATGGATAGCTAATTGTCCAAATACCACCAGATACTAAATGGCACTGATTAACATTGCTATCATAAAATACAGTTCTATATATGCATGCATCTGTTGCTGGGTACTTCATTCTGCTCTCTTATTTATTTTTCTTCCCCCACGCCAATACCACACTTAGTTACTGAAGCTTTATAATAAACCTTGACATTTAGTAGGTTCTTCAGCAACGTCTTGATTATTACTTGTCCTTGCTTTTCCATAAAAATGTATGAAAGTTGCATTTGCTCTGTATCCTTGTCAGCACTTGTTACTGTCAGTATTTTTTTTTTATTTTAGCCATTCCAAAGGCGTGTATAGTATCTCATCATGATCTAAAAATTTTTTTTATTTTTAATTTTTTTATTATAATTTATTGTCAATAAAAAATTCATATTTATTTTTGAAGGCGAGAGAGACAGAGTGTGAGTGAGGGAGAGGCAGAGAGAGGGGAAGACACAGAATCTGAAGCAGGCTCCAGGCTCTGAGCTGTCAGCACAGAGCTCAATGCAGGGCTTGAACTCATGAACTGTGAGATCATGACCTGAGTCAAAGTCGGATGCTTAACTGACTGCGTCAGTTAAGGTGTCCCTCACATCATGACTTTAATTTGCATTTCCTAAATGACTAATGATGGTGAACATCTTTTCATGTACTTAATCTCTGTATCCTCTTAGGTAAAGTCTCTGTTTAAGTCTTTTGCCCTTTTTTTTTTTTCACATTTACCTCCAAAGTTATTTCTATATCTATCTAAATATATTGAAAACTGTAAGTTCACACAAATAAATCCAATTCCAATTCAACAACTATGAGATTCATTTTAGTTTTTTTCCTTTCTTTATCTGTAACCCCCTTCTAATGAGAAACTAGATTTCATTATCTTTAATATATTTACTTTCTTGCTCACTTCTACTGTATGTGAGTCATATCCCATCCCATTACTAACCTTCCCTCCTGGGAAAATGCCCTCCTTACTCTCCTTGGTCCTGACAGTCCACACTGGGCTACGCTCATGAAAGGATGCCCTCCTTGCTTTACTTGGGCACCTACACCATGTTACTTCTACATCTTCATGGGCACCGTCTGCATCCTGCCTGGAGTGAATTCCCATCACGAGTGACGACACCCTCCCCCATCACGGATGTCCTCACCTGCTCAGTCTCTAACCTCTGATACCTCACACTGGGCCACTATTTGCCTGTTTTCTATATTGGAATATTTGTTTTCTTGCTCTAGAGGTGTTTTGTTTTGAGAGAGAGAGAGAGAGAGAGAGAGAGAGAGAGAGAGAGAGAACGAGCGGGAAAGGGTCAGAGAGAGAGGGAGACATAGAATCTGAAGCAGTCTGCAGCCTCTGAGTGTCAGCACAGAGCCCAATGCGGGGCTTGAACTCATGAACTGAACTGATCATGACCTGAACTGAAGTCAGACACTTAACCGACTGAGCCACCAGGTGCTCCAACTTGCTCTTGAGTTTTAAGAAATCTTTATATGTTCTAGATACAAGTCCTTTGTTGGAAATGTGATTTGCCAATAGTTTTTCCCAGCCTTATCTTTTCATTCTCTTAACAGTGTCTTTCACAGAGCTAAAACTTTAAATTTTGATGAAATTCAATTGATCAAAAATTTTGTTATGGATTATGTCTAAGATTCTCAGTACAATGTTTAATAGAAGTGGCGATAATGGGTATCCTGGTGTTATTCTTGATGTGAAAAGGAATGCTTTTAGTGTTTCACTATTGAGGATGATGTTTGCTATAGGTTTTTGTGGCTATGTGGCATTAAGTTAGGAAAGTGATAATAAGCTTATAATAATTTAGGTACCTCTGATAATGCTATAAAAAGTTAATGAGAGGTGACATACCCCCTTATTGATAGCTTTATGAAGGATTAAAAGAAATTCACATAAAAGCAGGAAGGCACTGTGATACAAGAGAAAGGATACAGATTTGAGGGTCAGTCACACTTGACCTCAAATCCCAGCTCCCTCACTCATAATTTGTGTGGCCCAGGAGATATATCTTCTCTGTTTGTTTCTTCATCTATAAAACCTTGTAAAATTATTTTAAAAATTAATTATCATGCATGAAAGGTTTTAGAATAGTGCAATGCCTGACTTTTGTGTTAGGTCCTAAAAGGTATGATTGTTACCATAAAATGTTGAAAGGCTCCTTAACTGACCCTAGTCTTTCATTTAACAAATATTCACTGAACACCTCCTGTATGTTGTGTGCCATATTAAGTAGGGGGAGATAGAGCTTTTTTTAATGTTTATTTATTTATTTCGAGAGACGGAGAGAGAGGACCTGAGTGGGGGGAGGGGCAGAGAGAGAGAGGAGAGGGAGAAGTGGGGATAGAGCTTTTAATTTAACAAGGTTACTAGTCCTACAGGCTATAAAGGATTCCTATAAGGTTAATACAAATGGTGTCTTATACTCAGTGTAAAATACTTTTACTTTCTAAATCTTTATAGTGACATTACATTTCTATACTAGTTTCTTCAATTGGAAGATCAGTATTTTAAATGATTCCACCTTCAGAAAAATAGCTCTAGTATTTTCTCTATTGATGACAGCACTCATTAAGAAAGCATACTAAACACAACTCTCATTCAGTCAAGGCTGCAGTATATATTATATTCCAACATGTTTCATTTTCAGTTACATAATACCATAGCAAATGCTTTCTTCTTGATAATTAGGAAGACATATGGCAAAATCCTAAGCCAGATATTATCCACTGGGTTTTGGATTTCAAATGCCTTGTACCCTGAAGTACTCAACATTCATTAATTACATTAAAAAGTTGAGCTTATGTGAGATTGGTGTACCATCGTGCAGAGCCCATGTTTTTATCTTTAAATGATTCTATTTAAAAACAAAAGCTACAAAGGAAATTATGAAAATTAAATGTTTAATCAAAACACATGGAGCTACCTCTAAGGTTATTAGATGGCAACATGGACTTAAATCACCTTTATATTTCATTTTCCCACATTTCCATCAGAGGAAGATGGGACCTAGCTTCACCTGAAGTCAATTACAAATAGTCCCTTCTTTACAGATAACAGTACACAATGGTAGGAGGGACCATCTAAGGCAGATTTAAGTTGAGACTATCGCCATAATCTGGATGCTGCAAAGACACAATAAGTCAGAGCAAAACTCAGCGGAAGGTGAACAGATGTTCGTGAGTGTTGAAAAAATTTAATTGACAGTAATGAGACCCCAACAAATTTAACTTTAAAAAATTCCGGAAGACACGTTATTTTGTTAAGTTTCCAATGTTCCTCTTGACAGATTACACGAGCACACAACAAGACAATATGATATAAAATTACCATCAGTAGGTTAAGCAGTTAACTGTATCACATGAACTCCCATGTACGGAGAATACGGGCTTTCCCTTACAAACCAATATAATTACATTACCCTATAAATGGTAATTTTAAAAAAGCAATGAAACTCTTTATGTAGAATGCATTTTTTAATGACTGATTTGGAATATAGTCTTGATCTAAAATGTTTACCAGAATATCATTACATTTTTAATCACTCCTCAACTAGCCTTATAGATTAGAGGCTAAACCAAGGAGAAAAAAAACATCTATTGAATAATTGAAAATATTGGTGCTTACCATGAGATCTGGGAAACCAACAACAACCGTAGCATAACTAGTCTCATCTGAGAGAATTCGGTTAGGAGAGGCAATCTTTTGTCCCACTGCTGAACTTAGATTTTCAGATGATAGTTGATCACTTGAAATTTTATGAGGTATGCTGAAATCTGTTTCTGCAGTGGCAGAGAAACATTAGATACCATATGCCCCTACAATGCTCCAGGAATTAATTTTTGCAAGATTTCATTCTTGCCAACTCAAATAGAAAAGCACAAGTTAAAAAAGAGAAAACAGTTTAATTATATTCACGGCCTTTTGTTTGAGAAAACTCCGTTTTTACAGTCAAGGCATCTTCTCTAAGTGAATGCAAGTATTTACTGAATTCAAAATTTTATTAGCGCTTAAGAGACTCTTAAAAACTGAGAACAAACTGACGGTTGATGGGGGTGGGAGGGAGGGGAGGGTAGGTGATGGTATTGAAGAGGGCATCTTTTGGGGTGAGCACTGGGTGTTGTATGGAAACCAATTTGACAATAAATTTCATATATTAAAAAAAAATAAATAAATAAAATAAACATTAAAAAAATTTATTAGCGGTGCATATTATCACTAATAGCACCCTGCAGAAATGATGTGAAACTGCCCCAACCAGTGCTGGTAATGGTATGTTTTAGATTTTTTTCCATAAGTACTATTCACCCCCCAAAACTGTGATGAATTAAGTAGACATCTGATGGTCTGTGTAAAAAAAGAAAAGATGCTACCCTAAAAGACTATTAGACTTGGCACCTGAATGTATATAAAAATTCTGATTTCTCAGTTAGAAAAATCAATGACAGAACTTAAAAAAAGAGTAGATTCTCATTTACTATTTCTAAGTAGTTACTAAGCTTTCCCTTTTAGTATGAACTTAACATATGTTGATGTTACTGCTCTAAAAGGATTCTAGGGGACTGTAAGCACGTACCCATACGGTCATAAACACAAAGAACATGGGATTTACCTTGTATGACTCCAAATCCTGTGCTAGGCAGCTCCTCTTTCAATGCGTACAACTGGCAAACCCCGCTGTCCTCAGATTCGATGTGTGCAGGCTTAGTTAAAAGATATTTCCTGCAAACAAACAAAACATCTAAGTGAAAAAAGTTCTTCTTTTTTAATAATTGTGAGTCCAGGCTATGAAAAATCAGAATTCTACCCCTTTCCCCCAAGGCTTCTTTTTTATATTCAGAGTAAAATTTGTAGTTTCTGAGTTACCTCATGAATTAACAAATAACTTCTCAACACTGTGTATAAGGAGCAGCGCATAATAACAATGCACTAATAAATATGAACCAAAATCTAACACTTCCTGTAAGAGGAAGGGCTGCAAAAATAATAATAATAATAATAATAATAATAAAATAAATAAATAAATAAAGCAATTCTAATGAGAAACTACCCCCACCCCTGTATCATGGGACCCGCTATTGATATGACTGTTTCATCAGTCAGTCAGTCAAGTGGGAGCCTGGTCTCTGATTTCTGACCAGCTGAGGGACAGAAGCCCTAACCATTGTAACCACTGCAATCCCCTTGATCTACTTATTTTTAAGATTTCTAAAATAGGGATGTATAAATAGGCAGAAATCTTTTGCAGCAGGCTACTTCTGCTTGTGACCCGAGGGGAAGAGTCTGTATTTAGCCAGTAGAGGTAATGTGTGAGGGAGGAGGACTTAAAATTTACTGTGCACCCTATATATGTCAAGTGCATATAATGGCCCTTTCATCAAGAAGTGTATATAGTCCAATGGTGGCAGGCAACACAAACACGAACATAACTAAGAGCAATCAAGATAGAATGAAGAAGAAACTTCTAAGGGGTGAATTCTGTGAAGTTCCAAAAAGGCAACAGCTCTAGGGCAGAGACTATGATCCTCTGAAGAGAGGATAAAATAAAAATCTATTTTGAAGCATCTCTGGTTTGGTAAGAATACAGTGGATTCTCAATGTACTAATAGGAAAAATCCAAAGAAATATGGATCAGACATAAAAGTCATTATGTTTCTACTGTTCATTTCAATGTCATTCTCTGAAACACTTTCATGATTACTCCGTGAAGTGATATTTAATTGGTTTTCATTTTTTCCCTCCCCTTTTTCTTTCACCTATAGAGATGCCAAATTCAGAAACTGTGAAAAGACAGACTGGAAGACAGAACAGTAAGGATGCTGGGTAAATGCTCTATGAGACGCTACGTAAATCCACCCACTGGTGTGTTCTACTCTCCACCAGAAGCCACTTGTCCTCGGCTACAAGGAAGACTGTCTTGAGGTCGATGGGAAGTGAGATGGTGTGTGTTCGCCCTTCGAGAACATCCAGCACAGTCAGGCTGTTCCTGAAAGAGGAGAAGAAAACTATCTGAAAGGAAATGATGAGGGTAACAATTGAGTAACGATGGCACAGTCATTTCATGATACTTCATGCAACCCTAAAGAGAATGTTTTCAAGACTAAATAATAATAAAGAGAAATGTTAATTGAGAAAACAGATCTATAAAACTCTAAACTCTGTAGAGGTATGCATAAGAAGAAATAATGGATGCTGATAACCACCAAGCTGGCAGTGGTGGTACTTTGAAATTAAGAGCACTGTCTTTTCTTAGGTCTGGATTTAAATGTTCTCGGAATGTGGGATGAGTTGCTTTTACAATAGCATATTTGTAATGTGGTTATATTGGTTTTATAATAAGCAAGTATAATTAAATGAGGAAACAGAATGGGCAAACTAAGGATCCCAGTTTAAATCTTCTATAGCAAAGCACTCACCCATTTTCTTTGTAGAATACTAGCCAGTTTTTGTGCGAAAATTCTTTACACATTTTATAAGTTTCCTAAAGACAAAACCAAACAAAATATTCACATTAAATGTGTGAGATGCAGTCATGTCTCCTTAGTTGCTTTCCCTTAAATAAAGTTCTCCAACATGTAAAACATGTAATCCTGTGAGAAGCCGCCTCTTTATTTACTCCAAGGCTCTTACGGTGATGTGGATTTAAATATAATTCAAAATTTATTGTGAACTATGTGCTAAAACATCTTTTAGGATAAAAGTTTAAAAAATAATGCCAAATACTGGTTAGAGATAAATATGCTATCTGGCGAGTAACTGTGGAATTTATACGATAATATAGACATAAAGGAAATACTGCTTTTTGTAGATTTGGATGTATTTACGGCATTTAAAACATCTCTCTCTTTTTTTTTTCCATGGTCTTTTAAGACTTATGTATTGCAGGGAAGAAGGTAAGTCGTATTTTATATCCATTACCTTTCTCTGAATGGCAGAATAAATTCTCTTGGGTTGGCCTGAAACTTATTTACTAGTTTAATTTAGTTAATAAGTTCAAATGTTTATTCATCTAGTAGGTGCACTCGAGTGTCATACTTGTCAGTTTATCATATAAATCCAAAACATAAACATATTAACTCAAAAACAGTTCAGTGACTGCATGATTAGGAATTTGTCATGAATATCACCCTCAAGAAGCCCACGAAGCTCTATCATTATTATAGCTCAGTCCTGACAAGTCTTCATGTGAGTATGATGTATACAAAAAAAAGCTATTGGTGTTAGTTATATGTGTATCAGTGTCTTTTCATATTGCGTTAAAATCTACAAGCGCACAACAAGAGAATTCTCTTGTGCTGTAAATAAAAGGCCCTGAGAAGAATGGGCATGCATGCATCTTTAAGGTAGAAAACTACAGAAGTCCTTGGCAACTTGCTGGACAAGTTGGGTATTCCTTACAGCTTCCTCCTTGTTCCACCAGGAAGATTTCTTAGGTGTAACCTCTTCGGAAGGGAGGATGAGACGTCGAAGGGCTCGGCTAGTGGTGTCTAACAAGAGGATGACATTACTCTGGAAATAAAGAGAACAGTAAAAAGCTCAAGATGTTCTTTTTTTTTTTTTTTTTTTTTTTTTTTTTTTTTTTTTTTTTTTTTTTTAAGCAGCAGCTTCTTGACAACCTGGGAATAAAACATATAGTGGTAAACCGAAAGGAAGATGACAATATTGAAATACTTAAGAGACAACATAAAGATACTAAATGGTTTTCCTTAATACACAATTTAAGGTAGTAGATGGTTTTGTGAAAATATTTCAATTATGTAATGCAGAGGGAGTCTCTTTGAAGATTTTATCTTAAAACCATCCCCTTCTATACACAGGCTATTTTAACCATGGTTCTGTTTTATTATATACTTGAAATTAAGAGGATTGATATTTTTTAAAGTCCATTTACTATCAAAACTTACATGTCAAGAGTGTTTTGTTGAAAATTGTCTTACATTGTGCATAACTAAATCTCACTCATGCTTTTCACAAATCCAGACTTACTTCAGAAAATGTGTACATGATAAATAGATGGGTTAGCAAGAAAATATCAGGATCTCAAGAACTTAATTCATAATGAATGTGTCTTCATTTCAAAACTCACAGTTGGTGCTGTAATAATGTACAAACAAGAGATTTCTCTCCAGCGGTATTAATCACAGTTTTGCAAATGAAGTAATAATCTCCCAGTAATTAGCAGTGTTTTTTCAAGAAAAAAAATTTAAGTAAATCTCAAGCATTACAATCAATGAACAGAAATACATGAATAAGAACTTAAAATTGAGAAAGCCAGAAAAGATTAAATATTTTAAAGAGATGCTATTAGCTTGGCTTTTTTTTTAAGTTAAAATTTAAACATGTTTGAAGATTAGACAAAAAGGTTTGCAGGGCACCTGGGTTGCTCAGTTGGTTGAGCGTCTGACTCTTGGTCATGATCCCAGGGTCTTGGGATTGAGCCCCATGTTGGACTCATGCTGAACCACTGACCATGGAGCCTGCTTGGGATTCATTCTTTCTCCCTCCCTCCCTCTCTTTCTTTCTCTCTCTCCCCCTCTGCTCTCTCCCCCACTCACACACACTCTTTTTCTAAAATAAAACAAAAATAAAAAAACTCCGAGAGCCCCAAAAAGGTTCGCAAAAAGGCACGTACAAGCTGTTTGTCAGGCCTCATTGTTATGCAATGGTCTTTTTCTAGAAAGTTTTTGTTTTGTTTTGTTTTAAATTTGGGGCTTCTCCAGCTATCCTAACCCTTAGGAACTTTTCATTTCAAAAACTTTCTTTGGGGAAAATGAAGTCATAAAGCACCCAAAGAATTACTGTATAGTTTGTGAAATATAGGAGACAAAATAAAAAATGTTTGTTGGCTTGTATCTTAGTATTTACTGAGTAGCTTATATTTAAAGCACAAAGGAGAACACAATAATGAATTAACCATGACCCTTGCCCTCTCTTATGTGGTACAGTTAGAAATAAAAAGAAAGGCAAAAAGATTGATGATGGGCATTGAGGAGGGCACTTGGGATGAGCACTGGGTGTTGTATATAAGCGATGAATTATGAGAATCTACCCCCAAAACCAAGAGCACACTGTATACACTGTATGTTAGCCAACTTGACAATAAATTATATTAAAGTTAAAAAAAAGAAATAAAAAGAAAGGCAGAAAGATTGATGATTCATCCACTAACCTGGGATCTCATAGTGCGGTTTCAAGTGTATTTTACCAGCTAATTGTACTGAAGTGCTCAAAAATTAAAGTAGTATTTGTACCGTGCAGTTTCCTTCACTGAATCCTGGCTGTTAAAAAATTCTATTAAACATGTTGACAGAGTTTAAACTTCTCCACAAACATCACTCTTAGAATGCATCATTGGTATGACAGGCAATTTTCCATTCAGGACGTGTGTTACAGATATTCTTTTTAAAATCATTTCATACGAGAGGTATTATTTCTGGCCTTTGAAAGTTTGAAAAGGATGGCAGTACCTTAAAGTACCTTAAAGTTACTTAAGAAAATGTATTAATTAACAAATTAAAAAGTGACAGTCTTATTCCATTCTAGATTAAATCTTTTTTTTGAGAAAGTATTTTTTTAAAGGAGAAACTCTTTCTTGTGTGATAAATATGAACAACATTAACATGAATTCTTAGCACTTTAGCAGTTTGGGATAATATTAACTTTTCTAAGCAAAAGAAGGTTCTAAAAATAATGTTTGATTCCAAAATATAATTAAGCAGAAGAATAAGCAGATGATTAAACAGATACGATTAAGCAGAAAAATAAGTATGGTTTTGCATTTTTCTTCCTTTTTAGGGTCTAATACTTATATACTCATAACTTGGCATAAGCAAATTGAAAACCTGTGCCTTTCTGAACGAAAGAAAGCATATATGTATTTGCAGCCATCGTTGGACTTAGAATTAGTTTTAGAAACAATTGGCAACATGAAGGAGTTCTGTTGGTCCATCCTTTTGGATGTTAATGGTTTCCTTCTGTAAATGACTAATGATATATTCTGAGTTTAAAAATAGAATTTTGCGTCACACACGAGTACATGTAACTGTGGCTTTGGTGCTCCTTTAAGGGGGGCAGGGAGAAGAAGTGAGCAATTTTATTATGTTTGTATCTGACTGGGAGAAAAGTAACCTCTGGATGACCTCAATATCCTAAAGTCTGAAATTCTAAACTTCGTACAGATGTAATAAGTAATCTCATGGCAGGAGAGGGGGAAGGGTGGAGGGTCTTTATTTTTAGGCATGGCCAAGTTTCCCTTTCCTCACTTAAGATTTTATTTTAGCGAGGAAGCTTTGAACAACTTCTTTAACCAGGGAAATGCATCCATAGCAAGCTTTAGACAAGGGATAGTGGAATTAATGGCAGTGATTCTCTGCAATATTTTAGCTCTGCTCTCAGTGAGGGCAGGATGGGGAAGGAGGAACTGATGGCAGTGCACACATTTGTTATTTGATTAGAATTATTTATCATTTGTCCAATTTTACAGACGCATGCTGTTCATTTGAAATTAAAGAGGTCTTACCTCCTAACAGGGTTTTAATATGATGGCTACGATACCCTCTTTGGGAAAAGAAGAGGCAGTTCAGAGGGTACAGTGGGAGTATTCCTATAAGCTAGGCATGCCTTCTCAGGGTGCTGAGGTAGCTTTCTAGAAAACTGTTCAGGCTGTGGTCAAAGGGACAAGTCAGAATGTCAGGAGACAAAGTGCTGGCCATGGAAGTTGACAGTCTGGCCACGACAGTTGTAAAATGCTGAACAGAGTATTACACTGAACAGAGTATTAATCGGCAATGTTGCCAAATAATCGGATCTTCTGAGAAAATAAAATACTTGCTAAGAATCTAAAAATCTAGTACTTTCCAAGAATTGGTATATGTAAAATTGGAAGTTAATTTGACAGCTGAAAATTTGGCAGGATTGTTTGAATAAATACTCCGAATTTAAATTCTTACTCAATTGACTTGCTGAATTAAAAATCATCAAGATAGCATGTGTTTTTTTTATGACAGATTCTTCTCATTGTAGAATTCAATTTAATGCCACTGATATTTTATTAGAAACCTATAACACAAGGGGTGCTTGGGTGGCTCAGTCGGTTAAGCATCCCTCTTTTGGTTTTGGCTCAGGTCATGATCTCAGTTTGTGAGTGCAAACCCCACATTGGGCTCTGCACTGACAGTGCAGGGACTGCTTGGAATTCTCTTTCTGCCCCTCCCCTGCTCATGCTCATGGTCTCTCTCTCTCTCTCTCTCTCTGTCTCTCTCAAAATAAATAAACTAAAAAAAAAAAAAAAAAAAAAAAAAAAAAAAAAAAAAAAAAAAAAAAAGAACCTATAAAGCAAAACCCTTATTACATGTGATGGATACAAACTTTTATAAGCAATATGTGGATATTTATAAACTCTGCTTGCAGGAGAAAGTGAAAATGAAAAAAAAAAGTGAAAACCTGAAAAAATTTAACTCAGAATTCATGATAATTATTTACGCAAGGCCTAAAGTTAAAGTTGACTTATTTACTCAGTGAAACACTGACATGTTATTTATGCAACATTTCCTCTTGATTAGACACAGTCTAAAAGTATTGTTTCTTGGTAACACTTTGTTCTCCTAGTGACTTTAAGTATTCGTAAATAGCAACACTGCATTTCTTTAATATTTTCCTATTATGAATACTTTTTAAGTTTTCACACTATTCTTTTCCCCAAGTAGCTATAGTGAGTGAGATGGTGGATGGAGTTTAATTCTGGGGGGGCCAATCCAATCTGGTTTGAATCTCAGTTCATTATGTAGCTACCGGACAGGTTATGAAACTCTCTGAGCCTCCATTCTCTCAAATGTAAATCTGGCTGACGGGTATCTCAGTGGGCTACTGGAAGAATAGCATGGGATGATGTATGTAATCTTTCATTTGGCACACTGCCAACATTTAATAACTGCTCCTTCTGTTTGCGAGGCTCATCACTTAGCCTTCTGGGATACCACACTCCCTGCCCTGTCCACCTACTTCACTGGCCACTCATCGTCAATCCCCTTGGTTGATTCTCCCGTATCTCCCTGATTTCTTAATATTTCATTGCCCCAGGGCTTGGACTTCTCTGCCCACACTCACTCCCTTGGTGACCTCTTTCAACCTCATGGTTTTCAGTAACATGTACATGCCAAGACTCCCAAATGTTCTGATCTCTCCCCTGAACTCCAGGCTCATCTACTGGGATGTCTAACAGGCATTTCACATTTAATCAAAGGTCTACCCTCTCCCAAATCAATTCCTCATCTCAGTTGATGGTGACTCTGTTCTTTCAGTTGCTCATGCCCTAGACTTTGAAGTTGCCCTTAATTAGCTCCATCCTCTCTCACCCATGCATCTGATCTGTTAGGAAATCCTGTTGGTTCTACCTTCAAAATATATCCAGAACCCATCGTTACTTACAACCTCCATACCCTAAACTACAATTACCTCTTGCTGGATCACTGCAAAAATTTCTTTACTAGTCTCCTTCATTCTGCCTTACCACCTACACACTATTTGCTGCAGAGGAGCCAGAGAAATCTTTTAAATATATAAGTCAGGTCACGCTACTCCTCTGCTTGAGATGCTCTAACACCTTCCTCTTCCACCCACAGTCAGGGCCCAGGACATTACAATGGTCTACGAGGCTCTGCACAGTCTGCTTCCTCACTCCCTGCACCACGTCCCTGCTCCAACTAGCTGAGTAACCTGTGATCTCACCTCCTTATGCTCTCTCCCCCTTGCTCAATCTTCCCCACCACACTTCTTTAAAGATGGAACAAAAGCATGCTCCAGCCTCTGGGCCTCTGCCTGGAATGCCCTTATTTTAGATATCTGTTCTCCCCTTCACGTCCCTCAAGCCTTTGCTTAAATATCCCTTCCTCAGTTAGGCGATCCCTGCCCATCTACCCTACTTTGAATGGAAATCTTCCTGCCAGCCTTGCTTCTCCTCTTGTAGCTTGAGATATAATTTACTTCTTTTGCTCATTGTCTGTCTTCCTGTACCACAATGTAAGCTTTTCAGGACAAAAATTATTGTTGTTTTCTTTGCTGCAGCATCCCCAGTAATAGGCACATGATATAATTTGTTGAATGAATAATATGCTTGAATGAATAGTATGGTATTTGGTAGATACTAGGTGGATCATAAACATGCAAAAGCATTACACTCCTTTCTATTGGTATGGTACAGATTAACTTAGACCTTCAGAATTCTCACTAATTGAGACACAGCCTGCTTTTTGATCTATACCTTCTATTTGGAATTATTATTATTTTTTTTAAATCAGTGTTTTTTATTATTTATTTTTGAGAGACAGAGAGAGACAGAGCACGAGCAGGGAGGGGCAGAGAGGGAGGGAGACACAGAATCTGAACAGGCTCCAGGCTCTGGGCTGTCAGCACAGATCTCCACCCAGGGCTTGAACCCACGAAGCGTGAGATGATGGCCTGAGCCAAAGTCAGACACTTAACCGACTGAGCTACCCAGGTGCCCCTGGAATTATTTTAAGCTTGACTCTAAACACCTGTACTTTTAATTAGTGCTATCTTACACTAGTAGTGATGGTTAAAACTTGAGCTTCATTACATACCAAAGGAGTTCAGTGTCATCTTGCAGTGAACGGAAGGTTTATGTCCTCCCAAAATTCATATGTTGAAATCCTAAACCCTGGCATTTAGGATTACTAGGAGGTAGGGGTCTATGGGAGGTGATTAGGTCATTAGGGTGGAGTCCTCCTGAATGAGATTAGCGGTCTCATAAATGAGACACCAATGCAATCCCTTGCTCTTTCTGCCCCGTGAGGTTACAATGAACAGACAGCTATCTAGCAAGTGGGTTCTCGCCAGACACCAGATCCAGATTTGCTTATTCTTGATCTTGGACGTCCCAGCCTCCAGAACTGTGAGAAATAAATTTCTGTTGTTTATAAGCTCCCTAGTCTATGCTACTTGTGTTATAGTAGCCCAAACAAGACCAAGACAAGTCCATTCACTATATGTTTGTGGCTGTGTCTACATTAAGAATGTCATTCAGGTTTCAAATAAAACGCATCTCCTAAGGGGAGCACCCCTTCATACTGTTACTTCCACCTTCCACTTCCTCCTCCCCCACCCCTATCACTCTCCAGGACATTGTCTCATTTCTATACAGCACTTATCACCGCCTGAAATCAGCATATTTATTTGTTGGCTTACTTTATGGTCTGTCTCCCCAAAGAGAATGCAAGTTTCACAACAAAGAATTATCCAGCCTCAAATGTCATTAGTGCTGAGGTTGAGAAACCCTAATTTACATGCTTCCAGAATTATAGGTCATGTTGAAGTCTCCGCAGAGAAGATATTAGCCTGCCTTTGTGGTACTGACAAAACACAGCTCTGATCCCTCCTTGATGTTTATGAAAGCACGTATTTTCACTTGTAGGTTGCGAATCACCTTTGCCTTTTTCTTCACACAGCTTACTCTTGGCGTAATTGTACCATGTGAGTAGCCCGGGATGCCTTACCTGCTGCTCGTGGAGAACCACTTGACCCTTGAGGGGATTTCCCAGTGGTGCCACTGTCACAAATGGGTGCCAAATTCTACTGGCCATTCTTGGGAAGATGTCAGAGAGGTCCACCATGTAGCCACTTTTCCCCGTCATGTTCAGAAAGTATAAGGTGATGGGATTGCATGCAACTACATAGAGGGTATTTTCCTCATTTTCTGTAATGACAAAAAGGTGTTAACTGTGTGATCTGCAGTAGATTTTCTGAATGGTCAAGAGGTCCAGTGAAATCTGAATCATGAGACTGAGCACACAGCTGGAACTCAGTGGACAAACTGTAGATGGATTGATTAGGATATACATACGTTATGTATATATATCAATTAACTTTGATTCTAACCTCCCAACATGCTCTTTTCTCCCAAAAATACAGAAGAGGTATAAAAACAAAGAAACAAAAAACAATTAAAACTCTAGTTTGCATAAGTGGACAATACTGAAACAGAGAGTTCAATTACAGAAAGGGCAGCATTATTTTTATGGGCCAATTCTGACTGACGGCAGCTGCCTGGAATGTTGTTCTGAGAACCATGAGGCCAGGACAAGGTTTAACCAGAAAAGCGCTCCTGGTTAGCAATGCCTCTCACTGGCATGGGGCAGAGGATCACAGCATACTTATTTCCAATTCTGAAAGATGGGACAAGGGCCAAAGTTCAAGCTTTATGCATAAAATCCGTATTTATTCTCTACTGGTGAATGTAAAATATCTTCATAAGAGCACCTGTCTGTTACCAAAAACCCCTGTGTATATGTACATACATACATACATACATATATATATATATACACACACACACACACACAGACGTATATACACACACATATATATGTGTATATACACGTATATATATATGTGTGTGTATATACACATACATATATGTGCATATGTGTGTGTGTGTGTGTGTATGTGTGTATATATATATATATATATATATATATATATATATATATAATTTTTTGCCCTCATTTTACTTATTTTGATGGGGGTGGGGTGGAGGAGCAGAGAGAGAGGATCCCAAGCCGGCTGTCAGCGCAGAGCCCGATGTGGGACTCGAACTGGTGAATCCTGAGATCATGACCTGAGCTGAAACCGAGAGTTCAGACCCTTAACAGACTGAGCCACCCAGGTGCCCCAAAACCTTGTATATTTTTAAAGCATATATTTTTATTCCACAAAGCTGATTTTGGGAATAAATAATATTCATAGAACTTAGATAACAAAAACTTGCTTCTGAATTTTCCCCTCAACAATCCCCATCCTAGGCAAGTTAGAAACTCTCTCCCTTTCTTCTGTCATCACCTCTGTTTAATAGGACCTTAGGAATTGCCCTCGATTGAAAACTTCTGCCAAAAACTACCCAGGGCACACTGTATGAGTCAGTAGGAAATGGCAGCAGTCCAGAAATGTAGATGCCAAAAATTCACGTCCTTCATTTGCCATTCTTTAAAATAAATGTAATGACTGCAAAGCACTCCAGCCGTGCTTTGGTGGTTCACGCCATCATCAAACTGGAATCCCAGCCCCCAAATCCAATGTTTCTCTTTTTCTTGTTCCCTTCTATTTTTAGCACATGCCTGGGTGTGTTTAACTTTGTGCTACAGTTGTAATGAGAAACAGACATATGCATACAAACTTAGCAGTGCTTATGTGGATTCCACAATAGTATTTTGTTAGGTTGTTATAGGAAATTAGGTCTAAATTGCATATAATTACTATCCAATCCAATATGACACAGTTACTGAGTCTATCATAGACTTTTTGATGTCTAGAGATTCTTTCAATCCCTCTTTTAGAAAAAAGTAAGTACAGGAAGGAAAAATCAAAAGAATAAATTGACATACCACATGACGTAGCAATGTCACAGATTAAGTTAATTTCATCCAATGGTAATTTGCAGGAGGCACATTCTTCAGTAAAGGTTTGGGATCTTTCTTCATATCTTTCTATTGGATATTCCTGTATGTTTATAAGTGCTGGACCCTATAATAAAGTAGTTGTCTGAGTTAAGGAATTTGGATAGTTACTAAAATGTAGAAAAACTTAAGTTTTTCTAAAATATGAAATTTAAATTCAAATACCCAACATCTTGATATACCTCTTCTTATTTTGTTGACTATCATGGTACCTATAACAATAATAATGCCATATACTTGCATTTATAAATGCTTTCAATTGTCCTATCTTAATTTCTCACTTTCTTTTCTTTTTACTCACAAGGTACACCAGCTGAAAAACCCCATAGGATTTCTGATTACTTTATTCCTTCCTAAACAATGGTCAAGGTTTGAACTCCAAGTATTGGGACCCAGAGCTGGCCAAACTAGGAAAATAATCTGTAAATGCATGAATCAGGGCCTTATATAGTTCCATTGTAAAGAATGATTATTATACCATTATATAGAATATAATGGCTAAACTTCAGTCTTTGAAATAAAAAAAAGCTTGCTGATAACTACTGTTGTTTACAAAAGGTAGAATATTATACACATAGTGAAAATTATTCAATATAAACATAAGCAGAGAATCTAATTTAATAATATTATTGATATTAGGGCTGGTACTTAGAGAAAACAACTATATAGAAGAATTATATAGATGTAACTACACTTTCAATATTCCCATGCCATACAGTCCTTTTTTTAAAGTTTATTTACTTATTGAGAAAGAAAGAAAGAGAGCACATGCACAAGTAGGGGATGGGTACAGAGAGACGGAGAGAGAAAATCCCTAGCAGGCTCCACGCTGTCAGCATGAACTGTGAGATCATGACCTCGGCTGAAATCCAGAATTGGATGCTTAACTGACTGAGCCACCCAGGTGCCCCCCAGTCCTTAATTAATCAAAAATGTCTGGGTTAGATGGTGACTGTTGTGGCATCCCTGCCATCCTCCATCCTGCCCCTTTCTATCTAGTCTGTATCTCTGGAGCTGGAAATCTAGAAACAACATTCCTCAAACTCCCTTGCAGTAAGGGTTCTGGATGTGATTTCGGTTCTGCCAATTAAATGCACTTAAATGGCCCACAGGTCAAGTGTGACCCATTGCTTGCTTTTGTAAATAAAACTTTACTACAACACAGCCACATTCATCTGTTAGCCTATTACCTATGGTTGCTTTTGTGCTATCACAGTAAAGTCGAGTAGCTGCAACAGAATCTGTATGGCCTAAAACATTAACCATCTGGCTCTTTACAGACAAAGTTTGCTGATCCTGCTTCGCCGTGTCGTTGCCAGCAGCAGGGATGGTAGTAGAAGCAGACACACTGAACTTGAGACTAAAAGTCCAGTGGTGGCCCCTTGACTTCTGTTTCTTCTGTCCTTTCCAATGATATTACAAGCATCCAATTCCCCACAGTAAATCCCTTTCTGCTTGAATACCTAAAGGAGTTTCTGTTGTAATTAACAACTGATACTCCTTTCCTTTGCCTTTTTACATGAAAACAAGGATCATGGAGTAACTCTTTTAGGAGGACACACAACATACCTGACTCTAATTCACGTTGGCTCTTAGGAATTCTACTAGTCACTGACAATGACCTACACTGAGTTCCTCAGAGGCCAGGCTGGCTTGAGAGTTGGAGTGGAAGTTAAATCTAAAATAACCTCAGAACAAGTTATTTTGGAGATTGTATGGAGTTTTCCCCAGGGAACATATAGAAAAAGTTGTAACATTCAGTATTTGAATGAAGAAATGATGGTGTCAACCTTTACGTCTATGTGATGAGTTACTGCTGGACACAACAGTTTTTGCTTTCCATTTCTTGACTGACCAAACGTCCAGAAGCCCATGAACGTCTGCTCTGGCAGAGGCAACCTGTCAAGGATGATTTGAAAAGTAAACATTTCTTGTTTCCGAGTCATAGGAAAAACCCAACCTATCTATTATACAAGTAAATTTGAAGAATGTTTTACTTACAAGTGAATTATATTTTATTTTATTAAAAGAAAGTCTATGATACAACACTTGGAATATAATTTAAGAAGAAGATTTCATTTTTGCTCGTTGCAATGACATGGATGAAGCTAGAGAGCATAATGCCGATCAAAATTCAGTCAGTCAGAGAAAGACAGATACCATATGATTTCACTCATATGTGGAATTTAAGAAACAAAACAAATCAGCAAAGGGAAAAAGCAGAGAGAGGGGGAGAAATCAAGAAACAGATTCTTAATTATAGAGAACCGATGGTTACCAGAGGGGAGGTGGATGGGGGTATGGGCTAAATAGGTGATGGGGATTAAGGAGTGTACTTGTCACGATGAGCACTGAGTGATGTATGGAATTGTTGAATCACTATATTGTACACCTGAAACTAATACAACACTGTATGTTAACTAACTAGAATTAAAATAAAAAGTTAAAAAAAAAAGACTTCACATTTCTGAAACTCAGAAGCTAAGGTCCTATTTGGTTTTTATCTTGATGACAAACATAATTAAGGTTTACATATTTTTCCTTGAATGGGTAAAATACTTAGCAATTTAACATCTTAGTTCCTAGCAGAGTATAGGAAGGGTTTAAAGAAAAAAATGAAGCAATCCAACCATATTTTTAGTCTATTCTTTTTTTTTTAAGTTTATTTATTTGAGAAAGAAAGATAGCGTGCAAGCAGGGGAGGGGCAGAGAGAGATGAAGAGAGAGAGAGAATCCCAAGCAGGTTCCACACGATCAGAGCACAGCCTGATGAGGGACTCGGACTCATGAACCATGGGATCATAACCTGAGCTGAATCAAGAGTCAGACATTTAACCAACTGAGCCACCCAGGCACTTCTATTCTTTTAAATTTGGCATCAAATTATAAACAGTAAAGAAAATACCAATCACATATTTGTAAGTTGTACAAGGCAAGTCTCAGAGAGTATTTTAGCTCTTTAAACTTTTTTTTCTACTTTGAAGTATAATATACATACAGAAACGTTCATTTAGCCCTGAACACACCTGTGTATCCAGGTCATTACCTCCACCAAGGGAGTTAATGTCCTGACTTTAATGGAATTATTCTGTGTTTAGATTCCTTTTTATTTAAAGTGATTTTTAAATAAAGTGATTTGTCAAAATATGGCAATGCTAAACTATAAAACCACAGACAAATTTTTGAGAAGAAAGCCTTTGCATTTTAATCATACTATATTTTCTTCAAATCTTTAAAAAAAGAACCATTAATTTGTCATTTAATTTATTATAAATTTCTTATTCTGTGGTAAGGAATAAAGCAAAAAATGATTCACAGTTAAGAAGTTGTTTAAAAATAATGCATGTATGGCTATAAGTTAAAATGCATGCTCAGAATGAGTTTGATAATCATTAAAAGGGTATAGATTTGTATTTAGAAATTATTTTATTTTCAGTAAAATACACAATATTTCCATATGCATACTAAGACCATGTAAGGCTCAGATACTGTTTACATAAAATAACAGAACCAAACATTCTGGTGGAATATGTTTTGTCCCTTTGAAATGCTAATGTTTAACATATACACAAAATAAATTAAAAAGAAATTTACAGTGAAATTCTTCTAATTCATATGACATAAATCTCTCACAAGGACATATGTGCTTATTTATCTATCACCTCAAATAACATTTTAAGTGTCTGGACAATTATCCTGATTGGTCACCCACTTCCCTGTTTTAACTGGAAATGAGGTGGGAGGGGCACTGAGTTACGGGATTTACGGTTATTGTGTTCTCTATTTTATTAAAATTTTTTTTTATGTTTATTTTTTGAGAGAGAGAGAGAGAGAGAGTAAGCTGGGGAGGGGCAGAAGAAAAGAGAGAGAGAGAAATCCCAGGCAGGCCCCATGTGGGGCTTGAACTCACAAACCGTGAGATCATGACCTGAGCCAAAACCGAGAGTCAAATGCTTAACCGACTGATCCACCCTGTGGCTCTCGTGTTCTCTATTTTAAATGTAATAAAAACACATTTCTGTGTCAAAGGGGCAGATCCTGAAAACATCTTGCAGACTAGAATCTCTCTCTTCTTGTTTAGGGAACAAACAGTATTCTTCACTCGCTTTCGGCAGTTCACTAAAGGAGAGTTAGATTTTCAAATAGAGAAGGAGAAAACAGAGGAACGACACACCTAATTTCCCTCTGGCCTAGAAGACTTAGTGTAACAAAATGCAGGAGACCCGGGTTCTAGTTCTAGTTCTTTTATTAATCAGCTCTACAAACCCGGGAAGGGAACAGTCAGCTAACTGCTCTGAGTGTTAATTTCTTCCTCTGTGAAATGACGGGTGTCATCTTCAAGGTCCTCACAGCCTGAGGAATCTTGGATGATCACTGGAGTGAGTAGAGGCAAGCCTCAGTGTTAGATTCAATAGTCTTGCATCACCTTGGTGCTCTGAAGTTAAAAGTAATCAGAGTGAAAATACCTATACCTACAAATAGAATCAGTGCCCTCATAGACAGGTATGTGCTTTATTAAAGCTTATAAAAAGAGACTCTAAATACATCCCCAAATTAGCTCTTTGAAGACAACAGAAAAAGTTACACATCTTGAAATCTAATTAGAAGTGGACAATTGCTTTACAAAATGATCCTTGGTTGACAGGTTGCTATCTACCCTAAACAATGGATCTAAAATATCCCTTAATAATCTCACAAAAAATACAGACGCTTAAAAAAACACTTCATCCCTTTGAGAAAATGTAACTTTATTCAGCTTCCAGTTTTTATGGACAGTTTCTGGGATACTCATGAAATCTGGTTTGAACTTACAAACTCAATCTACATTAATACAGAAATTACAGGCTGCCTGTTTCCATCTAAATATAGCACTAACTGGTTGGCAGGGTATGGGAAGGACCTTCAGGTACCCCATATAGAAACGATTCTGGAACCACACAACAAAATTGCAAATGCAATAGTAGCTATAAAAGAAAGACACATGTGGGGTGTTCTGGAGTTGTACAACAAACTGACTCCATCCATCCTGCTCCTTGGTAATACGAAGTGTTGTTCTAAGTCTTTTCCTGTGGGCCCCAGACTGGCCAGCTGAGGTAAACCAAAGCCCCTCATTTATTTTTCATGACTAAGTACTCTCAGTAAGCTGTGCAAAAATCTATTACTAACTCTTTCCCCTTCAATAAGTTAATAGCCAGGAGACAGGGGAAGCATTGTATTTGGGTGAATGAGCAAGCTTTGGAATTAGAAACATAATCAACATTAATTTGGACCTAACTCTAAACGCAAGGCCCTATATTTCATTACTGAAATCTGTCATCTAACTCTAACCACACTGATGTGACAGAAATGACAATGATACTTTCCATGATTTTAAGATCCTGACACTTGTATTATTTAACTCCATTAAAGTCTTAGCTGGACTGATGTCTGGATTTGATTTGAAGGGGGAGGAGGATGAATTTAAGGCCTATAAATAGCATTACTTTTTATCTTCAATGTCATTCATGAATTTATGTTTTTTAAAACAATGAAGTATTTCAATTCATATGTTGTGATGTTTCTTTTTTTTTTTTTTTTTAAATTTTTTTTTTCAACGTTTTTAATTTATTTTTGGGACAGAGAGAGACAGAGCATGAACGGGGGAGGGGCAGAGAGAGAGGGAGACACAGAATCGGAAACAGGCTCCAGGCTCCGAGCCATCAGCCCAGAGCCTGACGCGGGGCTCGAACTCACGGACCGCGAGATCGTGACCTGGCTGAAGTCGGACGCTTAACCGACTGCGCCACCCAGGCGCCCCTGTTGTGATGTTTCTTAATCCCTTGTGGAAGTATTAATAAAGGCCTGGAAGTAAAAGTTTTAACTAAAAGAAAGGTGGACACCAAAATTATGACTCAGATCAAATTACAGCACTTGAGCAAGTTACAAAAAGAAAAAAATTTTCTTTCTAAGCATGCATACAATTCATAACATGATGCATATGGACACCAAAGCCGAGTAATACAGTTTGAATGACATGCGAGCGATTTGTCTAAGATTGTTTCCATAAAGAGGTGAGCTGGGGTTTTGAAGAGTATGTTCTGGCAAATTTCTGCCTTCTCTGAACATTTGCCAATACTATTTCTGGAGTCGGAAAGAAACACATGAAAAAGATTTGGATCTTTCTAGGGGCATTATGCAATTAAAAGTTGTTGACGTACCTATTGTCAACAATTCCTAAAATATCTCCTTACCACAACAACTACTAATTTTCACGGGAATAGTGGAACCTCTCAGGGTAGTTCCGCCAACTCCCCAAACTTCATCAATTACTACCATCTCGGAAAAGAAAAAGAACAGCTCCGATTTTAGCAGTCCTCATTCACTCCTAATGTTTTAAATCTAACCTCTGGTAAAAATTAGGTTCGACTGTCCAACTGAGTTTGCTAGAGCCTTTCACAGAATAACCCTGACAAGCATTTCCACGTTTGGCTCCTATGCCTTCTTCTTACTCTCCAGCCAACTTAGGCCTTAGCCACCTTGAACTGCTACTTGCTCTTCTTGAACATGCTACCCATTTTCATGCTTCCATGAGGCCATTACCTCTGCCCAGAACTCCTCGCTGTTACTGCCTCTTTGATGAAATCCTTCTCATTCTTAAGGCCCAATTCAAACATTACTTCCCCTTGCATCTCTTGCCCAGATTTCTTTCTGGGCAGAACAAATCTCTTGCTCTTCTGTGTTTCCATGGAAATTTGCACATTTGGAACTGTTAGAAACTCTTAGGGTACAGTTTTATAGAAATTTGCAATTTTCAGGTTTAAGGCCTGATAGAAAATAAAGTTTTAGGGGGCAAGGTCAGAAGTGAGTCTCTTGCAAATATTTATATTTATTAAAATAAACAGTTTCAGCATACTTAAAAAGAGAAAATAGAAAAAAAACCCTCAAAACGCTTTAAGTTGGTGATAATGGGTATTACTATTCCCAGTTACCCTCCCTTGTTTGCTAGAAGCTTCTGAATCTCCCTTCCCTATAATCTCACATGTTACTGGTAAATTAACTTTGTTTCATTGTGAGTGATGTGCACACAACAAATATGTGTATGCTTTTCCTTTCTTTGGGTGGCTCTGCATTAGACATGATGGTTTCCACTTTATAACTTAGACGTATACGCCTCAGCCACCCAGGTCCCACTGACACCACTGAAATGACTCATTTGGATGCATGAGATGGAAAAAGATTTGGGGAACCCTACTATTCTTGGCTGACAATTCTCAAATATGCTCCCCAAGATCCAGAATGACACTGTGCTGTCTTAGAGCTGGTGCCTAGCGTCACTCTGTGCTAAAGCAGATATTGTCAGCTTGCTCCACACATCTCTGGCTTTCCTTCTCCTCACAGAAGTTGCCTGAGTACGGTTCTGGGGCCTGGCTTTCCTTTCTCTCCTCTTTCACGAAATTTTACTGCAAAAACCTCGCTTTTTTCTGCCATCTGCTTTACCAACCACATCTGAGTATTTTCTAACCTTAAGTTCTTTCCTTTTCTAATTATCCACATCAAGAATGATGACTGGGGTTGAATCTTTCCCAATTGGAAACTTAACCCCCTCCTACCCTCCCCCCGCACCATACACAAGAAACCTCTGTTATTTCTGACAAAAAGACCGCAAGACTGTTAATTCATTGAGGGTAAGGCTTACATCTTACTTGAATCCTTGACTCTCTGGCACTCGGAACCCATCGGTTCTGCCACTGAAATCTCTCTTGCTCGTGGGCCTCCTTTCCTTCCCACTGCCACCAGCAGGGCCTCCCTGACTGTCACTTAAGATTACTGCAGCTGCTTCCCGACAGGTCTTCCTGCTGCCAGCTTCACCGCCTTTCAAACCAAGAGACTGCCTTTCAAACCAAGAGACTATGAATTTGACCATGCTACTGTCAGGCTTAAAATTCTTCTGGGATTCCCTCTGACTCTTCTCTCCCTTTTTAGCCTCATCATGGGGCATGCCCTCACTTAACCCTTTGTTTTAGTCACCAAACTACTTGCAGTTTCCAAAATGCACCACGGCCTCTTAAAAGTGTCTCTGCTTGCAATGTTTTCTTCTCCTTTAATCCCTTAAGCATTCAGCCCTGTTATCCTCCCTGACTCTCCCCCCAAGGGCAGAAGGCAGCAAGCCTACCTCTTTGATTCTCTCTAGTGTGGCTCTAACACAAGTCACTCTTTACTTGGATGCTTCTCCAATTCAACTGTGACCTCCTTGAAGGTGGAGGTAAAGCCTTCCTTCATTCACCTTTCTAATTCTGACTCCCTACCTAGTGTTTACCACATAAATGCTCAATAGTGTTTGCTAAGTGAATGCTTGGCTGCATTAGAACGGTCAACATCTTCACTTACCTACTTATCTCTCATCTCATTGGCAAGATGCAAACCACCATAGCATTCATTCTTCCCCCATTGCATCCTGACTACATTACCCTCAACAGATGATGCAATCTACTTTGGCAGGTGTATTGGGAAGAGTTGGTTATAGATAGGGACTGGGGATGTCTATGCAGCCAAGTGACAGATACCACTTACAGATGCTTAAGGGAATCCAAGGATAGTTCTGTGAGACTGTTTAAGGTAAGTATGATAGAAGATTCATAGCTCTTGACAATTTCTATATACAGATTGGTTATATTTAAAATTTTTCTGTACCTTCATAAAGGAATTAAAAACAAATGAAATGGCTGTGAAGCTACTTTAATAATATACCAAGAGAATATAGGGCAAAGGGCTATGAAACTATAAAATCTAATACCATCTTTTGCTTATGATAGTTCTGGAATGTCATCATGTAAATCTTATTATTTTTGAAAACTAAGCTCTTTTATGAAATGGAAGTCCATCATCATGCAGAGTGGAATTGCACACCTTAGAACTCCATGATGAGTACTATGTACTCATTTGTAAAAACCAAGACATGAAAAGAAAATGATAGCATATTATAGCTTGGAAAATGGAACGTGAGCCACAAAACTTTAAGAGAGTCTTAATGCGATAAACAGTAAACTAATAATCATTCCTAGTTTCAAAGACAAACCTAATGAAGTTACTCCAAAGAGAGGCCCCGGCTGGAACGTTCTCTTCGATGCCTCTGGTACCCCATGGTTGGTCGTGGTCAGAGCAGAAGCCACTGCTATTGATGTCCCAATTACACCGAACAAGTTTTTAAAGCAGGAAACCAATTCTAGGCAAATACTCTTTCAAGGACATTCACTATAGATGAAGCTGTTCTGTCTGCAAATGCACACAACTGTTTTTATTTCTGCTGCTTTAAAAGTGTTTTCCTCACTTGATACGTTTATGTTGATGTCTACCAATGTATAAATTTACTTATACTGTGTGGAAATGCAATAGAAATGCCTGGTTGGGCGCCTGGGTGGCTCAGTTGGTTAAGCGTCTGACTCTTGATTTCGACTTAGGTCATGATCTCACAGTTTGTGAGTTTGAGCCCCATGTCGAGCTCTGCGCTGTGGTGGAGCCTTCTTGGGATTCCCTCTCTCACTTCCCTTTCCCGGCTCGTGCGCTTGCTCTCTCTCTCTCTCTCCCTCTCAAAATAAATAAACTGAAAAAAAAAAAGCCTAGTTAACTGGATTTCTCCTTTGCCATTGGTAAGGGAGCCAATGTTCTGCCCTTAGAGTAGGCATTGCAGTGTGGTGGTAAGCTTTGCTGTGCCAGAGGCAAAGGTCCCCAAATATAGCAATTTCAGAAAAGACCTTTACTTTATCGTTCTTATTTTATTTAAATAAGAAAATAAATGCAAAATTCCAGTGCTCAGATAGTGGGTGGACATTTAAAAAATAAAATATAGAAAATAAAAACATGTTAGAATATTAAAAGGGTACAGAAAGTAGAGCCTCTTTTCTCTACTCCAGGGCCTCTCTCAAAGGCAACTACTATCAATAGCTACAATGGTATCTTTAAATTGTTTAAACTGTGAACCTATTTAAGAAGTTTAATAAAAATATTGGCTAATATGGAACTAAACTTTATTAATTCAAAGTTACTTTATTTTGCCTGAAAAATAAAATTTAAAAAATTTAAGCATTTGAAAGCAGAGAGAGAATACAGATGTCAATAGGACATCAGAAGAGTAATTCAAGACTCCAATAGGGTTTCTTCATCAGCTCTGAGAGTTTTTTTTTAAATAATTTTTTAAAGTTTATTTATTTATTCTGAGACAGACAGGGAGAACATGAGCAGGGGAGGAACAGAGTGAGACAGAGACAGAGAGAGAGAGAGAGAGAGAGAGAGAGAGAGAGAGAGAGAGAGAATCCCAAGCAGGCTCTGCAGGGTCAGCATAGAGCCCGACGTGGGGCTCAAACTCACAAAACTGTGCGATGGTAACCTGAGACTGAGCCCAAATCAAGAGTGGGATGCTTAACTGACTGAGCCACCCAGGTGCCCCAGCTATGGGACAATTTTTACGTGTAGTCACACATAACACTTTTAGAGGGGCAGTCTGTCTGGCAACAGCATTTTTATATATCTGAACAGGATAATGATGTTTAAACACATATATAAAGAGAGTTGTTGATATCAATTCTCTATGAGAATATCTTACATGCTTTATGAATGTGTTCATTAAGCCTAGAATAAATGAATAAGTAGGCCTAAAATCTCAAGAAACAATAAGAATGGAGAAAGAGTGGGATTGGGGGAGGAGTGTCATACATTCTCAAATCTAATTTATTATAGATATATAGTTGACCCTTGAACAATATGGGTTTGAAATGTATGGGTCCAACTTACATGCAGTTTTTTTTCAAAGAATACAGTAAGTACAGTGCTGTAAATGTATTTTTTCTTCCTTATGATTTTCTTAAGAACATTTTTCTCTACCTTACTTTATTTTGAGAACACAGTAATAATACATATAGCATACAAAATATGTGTTAATCAACTGTTTATGTTACTGATAAGTCTTCTGGTCAACAGTAGGCTGTTAATAGTCAAGTTTTAGAGGGAGTAAAAGTTATATGTGGATTTTTGACTGCATGCTTGGTGTTGGTGCCACGAATCCCCATATTGTTCAATGTCTCTTTTATTAAGGAAAAACAAACAAACAAACAAACAACTCAGGGGCTTCTAGGTGGCTCGGTCGGTTGAGTGTCTGACTTCAGCTCATGATCTCATTCATGGCTTATGAGTTTGAGCTCTGCATCAGGCTCTCGGCTGTCAGCACAGAGCCTACTTCAGATCCTCTGGCCCTCTCTGCACCTCCCCCACTCATGCTCTCTCTCTCAAAAATAAATAAACATTAAAAAAAAAGAAAAAACTGAAAAGAATATTTTCTGTGTGTGTGCAATAACACATAGAATCATAGGAAAAGATCTAGAAGGATTTAACAATGGTTATTTCTGGATGGTGAAATTGTAAGTGTTCTGCCTTTTTGCTAATTTACTTTAAAAATGAATGGGACATTATTTTTCATTTTGTAAATGCATCATAAAGAAATCCTACATATAAAACCTTTTTAATCTCCTCAAGTTTTTTATTCCACTTGGCTAATACAAATAAATGATTGGTAGATTATAATTTGCCAGTGACAAATAGGCAGTAAATGCTTTGGAAAAAAAGATGCTAGCTTAAGAACAAATTAAGCAGCATTAAAAAAGAAATGAACAGGGCGCCTGGGTGGCTCAGTCAGTTGAGCGTCTGACTTCAGCTCATGTCATGATCTCACAGTTTGTGGGTTCGAGCCCCATGTCGGGCTCTGTGCTGACAGCTCAGAGCCTGGAGCCTGCTTCGGATTCTGTGTCTCCCTCTCTCTCTGACCCTTCCCAACTCACGTTCTATTTCTCTCTCAAAAATAAATAAACATTAAAAAAATTTTTTTTAAAGGAAATCAACAGAGTTGAGGACAAAGAATTTAGAGTAAGGAGGATGATCATTTCAATATTTTGTAGATGTGTGTCTCCTAGGGAAGACAGGGAGAGAAAAACACGTAACAATAACTTCAGAGGGTAGAGATAATTTCTCTAATGTTTTATTTATTTAAAAATGACCACAACCTTTGAGAAGATTTCATAAATTAGTTTTGTGTTCCAAATCAGGAAAGGATAATGGCTAGTATGTTTTTTATATATGGCAGCCAAATAAAGTTTTCAAATTTATTTTTATTTTTCTAAATGAATTACCTAGTGTTTTATTTCATGATCCTTCACTATGTCAAAAAACAAAACAAAACAACAAAGAACCAAGAGAAAACTTAACTGGGAAATGAAGAGGTCTCTAAAATGATCTCTGTATGCCAAAAGTCTATGTTAATCTACTTTTTGACTCATTTTTCTTTGTGAAATATCATTGGGGGCCAGCCCCCTCCCCCCTACCTGAATCTTTCATAACTCTGTGAAGAATTTGTGCATTATACATGTAGGACATCATAGTCAATAATGATTCCAAGGTGCTTACCTCAAATCTTAAGGCCCTTTTAAACCAATTTCATTAATTTTCAGTATCCAAAGAGTAACTGATTTAAAATTACCTATAATTTGCATATCAATGTGCTTATTTTAGTCTTTATATTACAGCTCTAATCTTGGTTAGCTTTTTTTTTTTTTTTTAACGTTATTTATCTTTGAGAGAGACAGAGAGACAGAGAGACACAGAGACAGAGCACGAGCACGGGAGGGGCAGAGAGAGAGGGAGACAGAATCCGAAGCAGGCTCCAGACTCTAAGCTGTCAACACAGAGCCCGACGTGGGGCTCGAACCCACAAACTGTGAAATAATGACCTGAGCTGATGTCAGACACTTAACCCACTGAGCCACCCAGGTGCCCCAACCCTAACCCCACTGCCAATTAGCTTTCTAATCTTAGGGAAGTGACATAACCTTTCTGTGTCTTAAATTCCTCATCTACAAAATGTAATACTAATATTATACGTATACATAAAACATTACCTATTATGGGTTTGTTATGAAGATTATCTAAATTCATGTAAAATGAGTGCTTGGGAATGTGCTGGGCATGTAGTTATCTATAAGTTGCTTGTATTACCATCATCATTATTGTTATTAATTAAGATGTTCACAGGTAGAGTATACTCTCCTGTGAATTTATGAAATGACAATTCTCTCATCTTAAGAAATGTCAAATTGAAAGTGGCATACATATTTAAGATAAAATATTATACAAGTCACTTAAAATTATGTTACAAAAAATAAGATTTTTTTTCTTCCTTTAAAACAAATGTTTTCCTGCATGTTAGAGTTCATAAATTGCTCTGAAACACACTTTTAAATTAAGAAGAACTAATGCACTAGCTGTATGTTTACTCTCAGATAAAAGAAACTTCAGAAATAAAAGCTCATTTTAGGGAAAAACAAGAAAACTTTACTTTGAAATTTATTACCTATCTCTACTACAGTAGATAATCGATCCGCCTTTGGTTGGATGTTTGGACCTAATTATGTGTGTTTGCACTCATTTCCGCCCCCACCCCCCACGACATTTGAAACTCAATAGCTCAGATTATTTTTAAAGAGCTCAGATTTTAACCCAAATCTTCCTATCTCTGCCTAAATTTCTCCCAGTGTGCCTCCTTATTCGGCTGTGTTTGCCATCTCTTTGGCCTATCCTATCTCGTATATTAGAAACTGAAAAGGGAACAGTAAAAAAGAATCTCAGGAAGTACCAGTGGGAAGAGGCCAATGTAGTGTGGGAGTCTAGGTGGCCAATTCTGATCTCAGCACTAAGAAGTGGGAGTGTGTTGTAGATTAGGAAGAAGAGCTGCGTTATGGCACGCCCGAGCTAGGTAAAATAACCACCTGGTAAGACTCAGCCTAAAAGTAGTGGGTTTAGCAAAGGTTTAGTAAAGAAGGTAAGTCATATTCACCTCATAATATGACACTAGGCCTTTTAAGAATGTCCAGAGACCTGTGAGATAGGTACTATCACTGTACTCTTTAGGAGAACAAAAGGGGAAGTGACAGCATCTCTTCTGGGAACTCACTAAAGATCACTAATTGGACACCACCAAACAGCCAAAGTATATCCTGATTTCAGCTGAGGAAGAAGGTGCTGTAGAAGACTGTAACAACAGCGGTCATCTCTGCCCAGGTGAAAACTTCCTTCTACAATTTTTGCCATACCTCTCTTTTTAGTTATATACAGTGGGTGGCCAGTTATTCTTCCATCCCCAACTTGAATGTGAATGTGAACACCCTATTCGGACTCAGTGGAATTTTGGTCCTAACCAATAAACACTATGATTGGATTAGAGAACAAGAAAATTAAGAGGCTGTAGCAAGAATTTTTCATTTGGGGCAAAAGGATATTAACAATAAGTAAAACATTTTGTCTTTCTTTCTTCAGAACAGAAACCCATTGTGGAGCTTCTTCACTGACATAGTATATATGCAGAGGTGGGCAGGAGCTGGTTTAGCAAAAAGTCTAGTGAAGTACGAGCTTTAGTAAAAGGTCTAGGGAATTAGTACGAGGTTTAGCAAAAGGTCTAGAAAAGTCAAAGCAAATCATAAGACTGCATGGGGACAACTTTAAATCTTCAGAGGGCTATGTGATTATTATTAACAGTGTGTTACTCTAGAGAGAAAAAGGAAACATTAGCATCACTCCTTTCTTATTCATTTTTGTTTTTCCAACGAGAGAAAAATAAGATTACGTTAAAATGCAAAGGATGTTAGAATAGGAAGGAATCTTATTAATAAAGTTAACCTTATTAACTTTATGAAAAGGACCTTATATTCTAGCCTCACTAGGACAGTCTTATTTTATACCTCTTTTTACAGAGCTATTATTAACAGAACCCCCTTCCATTGTTAAACATGTACTCATTAGATAAGTTATATGGTTATGCTGTCTATAATAAAATGCCCTCATTTTACCAACAGGCCAAAAATCTGTTTCTCCGTCACTGACCAACCACACAGGTTGAATATATAACTGCTGAGCTCCCAGGCCATTGCTTCATCACTTTACCATTCTCCTCTATCAACGTATAGGACTGACTGTTCAGTAGAAACAGACATATGGAAGCTGTGGATTTCAGTTAGAGGGCAACAAAATGACATAGCTACTTTAGAGCTGCCTGAGTCACTGCAATTTACCAACGTGGAAACAATGCCCTGAATGTCAAACTGTGGTCTACTGCTAACTCCACCACAAGGGAAAATCCACTCATCCTCCACATCTCTGAGTCTACTGTTAGCTACATGCAGTGGGTGGACAGCTAGATGTTTCCATCCCCATGTCAGGCATGAGCATGACCATCTCGTTTCTAGGCTCAAAATACTGTTTCCACTCACAAGTACTAGAGTTGGAATTAACTTGCCATGAAGAATTTTTTCAGTTTAGAAGTGAGAACTGTAATGCATAAGTTAAATCATTTTATCTGTCTTCCTTAGAAACTTAAAATGCTCTCTATTTCCTTTTGATTGATCTTACCAACTGATGTCTATTTTAATTTTTATTTCAAGTTGTACAAGTGTACAAAAGATGTTATTTTAAAATCATAAGCCTCGTTTCCATGAAGCCAGAACTCTATAGAAATTTGCTAGTGGTAAAAAAACAACAACAAACCCATCTTATTTCCAATTGGAAAAAAAAGATCCAGTTTATAAAAAGGGAAGTAAAAAACATGAGTGCTTACAGAGGTTTCCATATTAAAGATAATTTCCTGAACTCTAACATAGAAGGTATGCTTTTAAATTAGCAAACGAGCTTCAAAATGCCTACAAACACTGCTAATCAATCAGTAAAACAATAGTTTAGAGAAAATTGTTTGTATTAGCAACTTAGTGATTAGTGACACCAAATCACTCCTTTCAAAAAGAAAAATTTACTCACTCATTAATAATATAAACCAATTCACCGATAATTTCAAACATAACTGCATCTTGTGCTTTTACCACAAAAGGGAAATATTTGTTTCTCTTTAAGAATCCTTGAAGAAACTGTTAAAGCTTTAACCACTTATTTTTATTGGTACTTATCCTGACAAGTTTTTATAATAACTTCAAAGAAGAAATAAATAAGGATGATATTTAAACTTAGGATGTAAATGTATATATGTGTGTGTGTATAGATGGACTAATCATCAATTTATATTTAACAATTTTTTCTAAGGAGGGTAGAGAGTACCTCCTGTATGAGATTAAATTTAAATAATAATTTAAAAGTAATTATTGTCCCTTAAGAATTATGGTAATTAACTATTTTTTATAGACAAAGGTGGCATTAAATGCATTATCAATTAAGTGATACGTATCTAAAACTGTTGAATTTTCACTGACTTAATTACTAGTAAACTACATCAACAATCATTCTGGTAAACAACATATTTGCAAGAATTGTCTACTAAGGTTAAGTACGTAGTCTACAATTACAAAATAAAAGGCAACTGGCCTACATGAAACAAACCCACTTGTTTTCACTACCTCTTTCATCCATTGAGCTGAAATAAGTAACCAACATTCTCTTCAGTTAATATGATTATAAATTTAGAAAACTATCATAACAGAAAAATATATGGTGACACAAATAAGAACATCTTAACTAAATACATATTAGCCCTTTAAGTAGTTTCCATGTTTGTGCAATGATTTTGCACTAGACTAGGAAATAATGAGAGTCATAGTAATTCAACAAAAGGACAGAGACTGTTAAAGAAACAAATATTTCCCTTTATTTGATTACATTACATCTACTCATGGGATATTCAAAGTAATTGAAATTCTCAATTTACAGGCCTACAAATAATGCTATTTAACTGAAATCCAGTCAGCAAATAGCAACACGCATTTGAAAAGTTTACTCATGGAATTTCCACACCAGGTCAGTTTAGCAGCATGTAACAGTAGATTCAGAATTGTCACCATTTAAGAATCAGAACAGTAACCCTCAAGAGTATTTTATCAATAATTAGTTTGCCTTACTCCTTTGCCAGATGCACATTGGTCGGTTTTGCTCCAATAGGTATCCCATATTTGTGCAAAGTGTTAATCAAAATCTCCCTCATTTCGTTGTTGTAGGAATCAAAGTCAAACACATTCCGAACCACACTGGAGAGACCTTCCGTGGGAAATTTCTGTATTAAAAAAAAATTTCCTTATTACACATGTGATAAAATATACAGTATTATAAAAATTTATAAAACTGATAGAACAATAATGATCAAATAAACTTTAACAGATGTTTACTAGCCTGGTCAGATAATTAGATAGGAGGTAATATATACATTTTCTTTTTAATGTTTGCTGTGATCTTGGTATTTTCCTTTTCAAATAAATATTAGAATTTGAAGGGGAACAGTTCTTTCCCTCAAATGTTAAATCAGTGCTCAGATCCTGTTTGGTGACTTCCATTGCTTTCTGAAACCTCCGGCCTTTAAAATGAGTAGCAGATTGACCAAAGTAAAAAAAAAAAATGCTATTTACATAGATAGAGCAAAGTGTTGAATATCTGTACAGAAGTATTTAGAGAAGTCACAGGTCTATGAATAAATGAAAGAATAGACAAAGGAGCAAGAAAAGAAGGGAAGAAGAATATAAAAAGTACAGTGAATAAAGAAACCAAATGGCAGAGGGAAAGAAATATTACTAACAGCTACATTTACACTGGTTGTGCACTCTGGGTCCCTTGTTGGCTGTGTCTTGATTTTCTTTAGGCACTGGGGTCTGAGCTGGACTTTTCATGGTTTTAATACGCAGAATAAAGCTTTCTATTTCCCTTTCTAGATTTTCCTTAGCGAGTTGAGGATGGGTCAGAGGTCAAGAGTCATTAGGTTGTGACTTTTAGCTTAAAGACCATTATTTGTTATAAAAGTAGACCTGACCTGGGTTTTTTGTTTTCTTTACGAAGGTGGACCATATATTGTACACAGCTACAAAGAATTACATTCTCCTGCCCATTTATTCTATCTTATAAAACTTTCTTACAGTATTTACAGGCATATAATAAATACTGTTCTTACTGTGTTTTCTATATTCACATCTTTTGTTTTCAAAATGAAAATATTTTTCACTCAGATACCTCATGCTTGTTGTATCAAGTCAAATAGTGGTAAAGTTTCCCTGCTTGTCTCATTCTGTCTTCCCTCACCCCCCAAAAAACCTCCACCAAATTTCCTAGCTCCTTGGTAATGGCCATGGCACAGACCTTCACTTACATCAATTCAAAGGCTTAAACATAAAATGTTCATCAGTCTTCCAGATTTAAAATTTAGATTACAAATACTTCTTATTATATCACCTAAATTGGTATTATATTTTAGAAATTAAAAGACTTGGTATAAATTAAGCAGTCTAAAAAAAAAAAAAGAAGACTGATAGTTTCTTTTAAATCTTTATGCACAGGCACGTGCCATACCTGTAAATGCTTCACTATGTTGACGACTTCTCTGGTAGAATAAGGATAATTAATAGTCCCCTGGTCAGCTAAACTCCTCAGTTCTCCAAAGGCAGCCACGAGCTTCTGAAGGATGGTCTCAGGCACATCTGGTCCATATTGCCTGAGCATTTCAAGCTCTGAATGGGGTTTGGGATTATCAACTGCATGGCAGCTAAAGATATCACCTGTAAGAAAAAAAAAGATTCACATTCAGTATGCAAGTAATCCATTATAATGCCATAGGAGATACAGAATGGTCATTTAAAGAGACCTTGGTTGTTCATCAAAGCACTTCTATTTTTAAATATATAAAACTGCACAGAAAGCCCGTCCAATGATAGAACGGTACAGAGAAGAAATGACTAGAACAAAAGAAAAGGAAACTGACAGATGTGTGATTTATTCTTCATAGATTTCTGTTAAAAATTATATAATATTTAAATACAATTTCACTGGGAGATGCTCAAATATAAAAGCCAAAAATAGAGAGGCCTGTGTCTCTGCCAATCCCACTCCTTTCCCCCACAGGCACCCAATATTGACAGTTCAGTATTTGTTCTTCTATAACTGCATTAGTCTTTTTAAAAATACATGGGACGCCTGGGTGGCGCAGTCGGTTAAGCATCAGACTCTTGATCTCACCTCAGGTCATGACCTCACAGTTCATGAGTTCCAGTCCCACATCCTGCTCTGCACTAATGGTGTGGAGACTGCTTGGGATTTTGTCTCCCATTCTCTCTGCCCCTCCCCCTCTTGTGCACACGCATGTGTGCATGTCTTCTCCTTCTCTCTCTCTCTCTCTCTCAAAATAAATAAATTAATTAAAAAATACATACATACAAACACAATTTTGGTGATTTATTCATTTTCTATTAATTGGAAAATACTCTTCATACAGTTCTGGAACTGTATGAAAATACTCTTCATACAGTTCTGGAATTTTTAATTTTAACACATGTTGAACATTTTCAGAAATGACATACATCTATCTCATATGCATGTTTCTTTATGTATACCAAGATGGGGGAATTAGTATCACTGCTCTATACCCAATTTATATCTTGCGCAGATTTCTAGAACTTACACAAAATATTTCAACCATAATTTAGGCAACTGAAATTATACTAGTACCATATAATCTATGCTCAAGAGAGATGGGTTTCTCATATTAAAAGTTCATGTAATTCTACTGATGCACAAACCAAGAGATTGGGGGCCGAAGGAAGTTAAAGTAAATAGCTTTGCATTATTTAATATGATCATTTTATGTTTTTTAAGTTTATTTATTTATTTATTTTGAGAGAGAGAGAGAGAGAGAGAGCGTGTGCACACATACATGTAAGTCAGGGAGGTGCAGAGAGAGAGGGAGAGGGAGAATTCCAAGCAGGCTCCATGCTGTCAGTGCAGAGCTGACACAGGGCTTGATCCCATGAATCATGACATCATGACTTAGGCTGAAATTAAGCCACCCAGGTGCTTAACTGATTAAGCCACCCAGGTTCCCCAATATGTTCATTTTAGAAAGAACTTTCTAGTTCTCAAAAATCATTCAAATCATAATTTATCATTATTACATATTTATAAAAGTAACTGAATAAAACACAAGCCATGATAACTTCAAGCTTGTAGCTCATAGACTAAACCTGTTTAAACACAAACACAAAGTATATTTTTTTGCTGAAGATCAAATGTAACATGAATGTAAAATGATAATTAACCACTCATTCATTCATTCATTCATCAAGTAATTATTATTATTTTTTCATCAAGTAATTATTAAGTATCTTCCATGAGCCAAGTACTACTCTAGCTATTTTATATACATCAGTGATCAAAAACACAGAAGTTCCTGTCCTCATGAAGTTTATGTTCTGGCAATGAACAGAAAGTATAAATATTAGAAACCATTTGTTTCAGAGAAGAAAAAAGTCATACTATAGGATATCAGAAATGGTAATGATGGTGGAGGTGAGTCAGGTAGTCCTTGTGGAGAAGGTAACATCTGAGCAAATGCAGCTATTGGTGGGGAAAGAGCACTTCAGGCAGAGGGTACAGCTAAAGTGAAGACCCCAAGGCAAGCATACTTCATATGTTCAAGGAAGACACAGGAGAACAGAATGGCTGAAAAAGAATGAGTGACGGGAAGAGCATCATAGAATAGAACCGACATGAAGTCATGGAGATAAGAGGATGTGGGAGACATATTGAATGCTCTTCTGTATAAATTCTACACAGGTACAAACATATTCATATATACATATCCCTCTTGCCTTTTGGTTTTTTAACTAATTCAAATGGTAGACTACTCTTCTGACTTATTATTTCACTTAATATATTTTAAAGATTTTTTTTTTTTGATCAGCATAGGTAAACTTACCCCATTCTTTTTTAAACTGCTGCATAGCACCCTAGTGTGTGGACAGCACAGAGTTTCTTTATCCAGTCCCATTTGGATGGACATTTGGGTTGTTTCCATTGTTTTGCTACCATAAACAATGCCATATTGCCTATCTTTGTATTTCAATCATTGCATGGGTGAATTCTCTTGAAAAAATTCACTGATACAGAATTGCTAGATCAAAAATCCTACTGAGCCTGCTCCATGTTGAGTATGAAAATTACTGGTATCTAGAATCACCTACTTGCCATAGAGAAGTGAATTCCTTCTTAAAGGCTCTTGTTGATGAAGTCTGTCCCAGGGCCTCTCTGATCCGTGTTAATCAGTCTCCTCAGAGCTGGTCTCCAACTCTTTCGTACTTACAGGGATGTGACAAAAACCAAACACTGAAAATCATTTCTGATTTTGTGTTTTATTCTAAGAGACCCCAAGCAACAAACATAGTATAACTGTTTGAGCAGTTACAGGCTCTGGAATCAGACAGACTTAGATATGAAGCCCAATTCTCATATTCATTGTGTAAGTGACTCCAGAAAAGGTGACTCTCTCTGAATATCTGATGTTCTCCTTCTCTCAAAAGGAGATAACACATACTCTCACAAGGTGTTTGCGATGATGACACAGCACATGGTGGCATTCAGTGACAGCCACCTCATACTGTTACTAAGACAATATTATTATTGTTATTGCTATTGTTTTTGTTATTGTTATCATTATTATTTTACCTAAAGTGCCGAAGAAATCATTGCCTAAGAAAGGAAATCCAGGTCTGTTGGCCAGAACAATCATTCTAAAATCAGGATGAATCACAATAACGTTTTCTCTTCCATTGACATTAGCAGAATCTGAAAAACATAATTTCTCCTTAGTCTTTATTGATATTTAATAATTCTTAAGAATTTCGTTACAGCATTTAAAATAATATAAGTAGTCAATTAAAAAAAACCCTAAAAGGGGCGCCTGGGTGGCGCAGTCGGTTAAGCGTCCGACTTCAGCCAGGTCACGATCTCGCGGTCCGTGAGTTCGAGCCCCGCGTCAGGCTCTGGGCTGATGGCTCGGAGCCTGGAGCCTGTTTCCGATTCTGTGTCTCCCTCTCTCTCTGCCCCTCCCCCGTTCATGCTCTGTCTCTCTCTGTCCCAAAAATAAAAAAAATAAAAAACGTTGAAAAAAAAAATTAAAAAAAAACAAAAACAAAAACAAAAAAAACCCTAAAAGGGGCGCCGGGGTGGCTCAATCGGTTGAGCGTCCGACTTCGGCTCAGGTCACGATCTCGTGGTCCATGAGTTCGAGCCCCGCGTCAGGCTCTGGGCTGATGGCTCAGAGCCTGGAGCCTGCTTCCGATTCTGTCTCTCCCTCTCTCTCTGCCCCTCCCCCGTTCATGCTCTGTCTCTCTCTGTCTCAAAAATAAATAAATGTTAAAAAAAAATTAAAAAAAAAAAAAACCTAAAAATCTGGTTGTGTCAATTTCGTTATGGGGAAAAAAAAACTTCCTTGAGAAAGTTTGCTTAAGAACAGAACACTGATTACGCATATACTGAATTTTACAGGAACTTATATTTTTATGTAAATTCAATGTAAATCTAAAAAGCAAACTTGCCCAAATATTATCTTACAGTATTTAAACTTGGCTTGAGATACATTATTCCTTAAAAAAAAAAAAAAAAAAAGAGGTAAGAATCTATAACGAAGGATAATCCAAAGGATACCCAAAAGATAATCCAAACATCCTTCTATTTTCATCAAATCAGTAGCTGCATCACTTTGCTAACAGCCTGCCATCATGCAGCTAGGAAGTGATTCCTGGTTTAGACTATGTGCCCTGAAACTTAACACAGAATAAAGGTCTTGAACACCTAGTCAGCTCATTCGTGCAATGTTGATTTATTTCCAATTAAAGGATTCTACCTTAGTTCTTAAAATACATAGTTTCTTTTTTAAAAATTTTTTTTTTTAACGTTTATTTATTTTTGAGACAGAGAGAGACAGAGCATGAACGGGGGAGGGTCAGAGAGAGAGGGAGACACAAAATCTGAAACAGGCTCCAGGCTCTCAGCAGTCAGCACAGACCCCGACGCGGGGCTCAAACTCACAAACTGTGAGATCATGACCTGAGCTGAAGTCGGTCGCTCAACAGACTGAACCACCCAGGCACCCCAAAAGTCAGGCAGAATTCTAATTCTGAAAGTCTGAATGATCTAGGAGTTCGTATTCAAGCTGTCTAACTCAAATGCTCATTTCTCCCACAAATTCACTGTGAAGTTGAAATATTAGAATATCTTTATTAGTGCTGAGTTTCCTAGGCTCAGAAATAGCCATCTTGAAATACTAACATCTAAGAAAAACCCCTCTGGTGATGCACCTGCACATTTTTAATGGGGTTTTCTTTACATCCTCACTTTGCATACGGAAGGTTTTAGTTATTAGTCTCAATTTGTTTGATTACCCTGCTATCAGCTATATATATTTTCAGTGACTAGTTATAGATGTTCAAGTCTTCTCATCACACAAAAAAATTAAATTAGAAACTAGAAAAGGGACACCTGGGTGGCTCAGTCAGTTAAGCGTCCGACTCTGGCTTAGGTCATGATCTCACAGTGTGAGTTCAAGCCCTGCATCGGGCTCTGTGCTGACAGCTCAGAGCCTGGAGCCTGCTTCAGATTCTGTGTCTCCCTCTCTCTCTCTGCCCCTCCCCCACTTGTGCTCGGTCTCTCTCTCTCTCTCTCTCTAAAATAAATAAGATGTAAAAAAAAATTAAAAAATTTAGAAACTAGAAAATATTCTGACATTACATTAGACAGTTTTTCTTTGTAGGTTAAACAGACTGATCAGATTCATCGATCTACATTTTTGCTAACAAGAAAAGATTCAATCAATCAATCAATCAATCAATAAAAGGAAGAAGGTAGTTCAAAACAGAGGATAACTTCTTCCCGTGGTAGGAGTGTGTGTGTGTGTGTGTGTGTGTGTGTGTGTGTGTGTGTACACATATTCACATGTATGTATGACAAATATATATATATATAATAAAATGCGTGGCAATTTTTCTAATTATAATGAGTAATAATAACATTAATTTTAACATTATAAGCAATAGAACATGCTAGAGCTTTTTAAAAAATTCAGATAATGATGAAGGAAATTAAATTACATACAAATCATGGACAAATGAGTATAATAAAGATGATATGTTAGGGGTGCCTGGGTGGCTCAGTCACGTAAGTGCCCGACTTCAGCTCAGGTCATGATCTCATGGTTTGTGGATTTGAGCCCCATGTCAGGCTCTGTGCTGACAGCTCAGAGCCTGGATCCTGCTTCAGATTGTGTCTCCCTCTCTCTCTGCCCCTCCCCTGCTCACGCTGTATCTCTCAAAAATGAATAAATGTTAAAAAACATTAAAAAAATTATATCTTAGTATTCTCAGAGTAGAAAAATATAAAGCTGATTTGACCTAAAACTACTATGAAAATTTTCACAGATGCTCTCTGACTATAAAAATGTGAGACAAAGATTGATTCAGATGTATTGATTTTTATAAATGACTGTCAATGCAGACAACTTTGGTTATATGGAACTTATGTTTGTTACTTGTAGAAAAATGGCCAGCTAAGTGTGTGATTTGATACCAAAGATGTGAAATTTGCATATATTGAAAGCTTTTTTATACTCACTTGCAACAATGCGTCTTCCATCTGCTAGAATCATTTCTCCATTTTCTACTAGAGTTTTTAAAATACAGGTGACATTTGTTGGGGCTTTGTCTGCCTCATCTACCACCAGAACATGACCCAACTTTACTGCTTTAACCTTTGAAGACAGAACATTTATCATAAACAAAAAAATAAAAGCAAATGTCTTTAAAATTTTTTCACTCATTGCTTTGGCTTTATACTAGTAGCTAGTTTTACTTAAGTTATGGATACACTATCACAAAAAAAAAAAATGTGTAGCAGAGCTGGAAACAAAATTTATAGATCACCTCTAAAAGCTTCACATAGTTACCAAATTGTTAACTCTGCAGTAATCAATTTATTCCCCTTTGGCAACATAATTATTCCTATGTTGGTAATGTCCACATTTTACACCCCAGAGTAGGGGCGATTTAAAACAAGCGAAACAAATACAGAAACTAGAGTTCCATGGAGGTTAAGAAGACTGAGACATCACAATCAAGAGTGGATATCCGAACACTGCATTTGTTATGGCTCTAAAGGAGTGGGGGATTTCAATAGATCAGAATGGATGGTCAAGAGGTGGGTATTCAATATAAAGGGAATCACTGGTCAAACTCAAGAAATCCTGAGGCACATTGAGGGAAGAGGGAATATGAGTAGTCTATCTTGGCTGAAGCAGAGGTTAAATGTAAGAAAGAAAAAAGAAAACAGGGTCTGAAAGAGTAGATCAGGTCTCTGTTAATTTGTCACCAGAGTGACAAATATGTACTTTATCTCATTAAGTAATCAATTTGTAAAGATTTATGAGTTTAGGCATGATAGGAATGGAGGCTGGAACTACACTTTAGGATGTTTAATCCTGCAGCGATATGCAGAGTAGACTAAAAGGGGATTACCATAATAATCTGGTAAAAAAGTAGTTTGAGGGACCTGGTTTTAAGGGAAGAGGCATGGAAAAGTGGAAATAAAAAGTATTAAATTGATCTGAAGAGTTTTCTTCTTTTTAAGTTTTTAAAATTTATTTTGAGAGAGAGAGTGCACATGGGGGCACAAGTGGCAGAGGGGGAGAGAGAGAGAGGGAGAGAGAGAATCCCAAGCAGGCTCACAGAGCCTGATGTGGGGCTCGATCTAATGAATTGTGAGATCATGACCTGCGGTGAGATCAAGAGTTGGATGCTTAACCCATTGAGCCAACCAGGCACCTTGATCTGAAGTTTTTTGGACATATAATCTATAGTCTTGGCAACTGATTACATGGGAAGTAAGGAAAGGAAAAATAAGAAAGAATCCTAGGTCTTAGGTGTCTGAATAAGTGGTGATGTTATGAAGAGAAAGGTAAAAATAAAAGCTAGGAAAAACTCTTAAAAACATTTTAAGAGGGGGGCACCTGGGTGGTTCAGTTGGTTACACATCTAGCTCCTGATTTCAGTTCAGGTCATGATCTCATGGGTCATGAGTCTGAGCCCCGCACTGGGCTCCAGGCTGACAGTGCAGAGCCTGCTTGGGATTCTCAATCTCTCTCTCTCTCTCTCTCTCTCTCTCTCTCTCTCTGCCCCTCCCCTGCTTTCTCCCTCTCTCTCTCTCAAAATAAATAAGTAAACTTAAAAAAAGAAAACATTTTAAGAGAGTAGATGGGGGAAATACTCAATGAATTTAAATACAAACCCAAAGCTTATTTTTTTAATGAACCATATAATAAATTTTCCTCATTACATAGTTTTGACAAATAATTTTACAGATTGAGAAACAGATGATTGCCTCTACCACAAATGAATATTCATATTCTAAAAAAACTGATAAGGGTTCTTCTTTTTAATTTTAGGGCAAAAATGAACTGAGTTAAAAAAGGGAGAAAACATATAGCTTTCAAACACTAATCCAACTCCAGCCTTCACATCTCTGTTCAGGGAAAGTCAGACCCAACCTGGGAGAATTCAGGAGTGAGATTCTAAAGACTTCAATCACTTCAAAAAGCTCTGGACCAGAGAGGTTCTTATGTTGGCATATTTGTGCCATTACCACAAAGGAGTTATCTACACAGAGGGACAGGCCTGGCAGGCCAGGATTATTTTGGGTCTTATGTAAGAAGTTGAGGGATGGGTCTTTCCAGCTACCCAAAACACTGGGCTATATTTTATTTTTTTTAATTTTTTTTTCAACGTTTTTTATTTATTTTTGGGACAGAGAGAGACAGAGCATGAATGGGGGAGGGGCAGAGAGAGAGGGAGACACAGAATCGGAAACAGGCTCCAGGCTCCGAGCCATCAGCCCAGAGCCTGACGCGGGGCTCGAACTCACAGACCGCGAGATCGTGACCTGGCTGAAGTCGGACGCCCAACCGACTGCGCCACCCAGGCGCCCCTGGGCTATATTTTATTCATTAAAATCATTTAAAAAAATTCTAGAAACATTATCTAATTTTAAACACTACACATTTGAAAACAGCAAAGTTTTTTTTTCCTTAATTCTGGAATGATAAAGAAACCATTAGAGGATTTCTATCATTCCCTAAATCACCTGGAAGAGAAAAGAACAGAATAAGAAAACATTTTATTTTCCAATAATTTGTATTTAAATATCTACTCCCCAAATGACATATGAATGAGTGTTTTCCAGTTAAGACTGAAATTCATTGAAATCTATGGGATATTTACAAATCCCTCTCAAAGGCTGAAATACAACTATCATTCAGAAAAATAGAGTTGAGAATATTCATATAGTTGGATTACTAACCAAAGGTGAGTCTTCATATACAATCAGTCCATCTTTAACAGAAGGCTGAAGAGTAAGGGTTTGTACTGTGGTGTCCCTGAAGTTAAACCGAAACATTTTATGGTTAGCAAGAAAATAAACAGACATGAATAAAAATATAGCACAGGAGGACTTCTTTTTAAATTTTTATTCACCACCCACTTTTCTCAAAATGAATAATAACAAATGAAATTCCATTTAGCAACAGTATTTTGTGGATGTAAATATGAATTATAGGGTTTGGAAATCAATCCAGGTGCAGGTGATAGGCAGGTCCAGACACATTTAAGGGGATCAATTCTATATCTTCATCTTCTACATATATGCTCTCTTTAAAATAAAAAATTTTATGGCCATCTTGATCATATCATGTAGAGAATTAAATTACTTTTAAAATGTGAGTAGCACTTTTCTTTATAAGAATTGAAGGTTGCCTTTTCAAATTTATCACTTACCAAGTAATATGTGGAGTTATACCTGTGTTCTTTTGAGTACCTACTATGTGTGAGGCCATACTTGGAATGTGAACTTCAGACCTTAGTGTTATAATATGCTTCTGAAACTTCTCCCCAAATGCTAACATTTATCACCATCTATTAAAATTATAAAATGTGTATTTATTTAAAAAACTGATAAATACTATATGACAATGACAAACCAAGCAAACTTAAGATATCTTTCAAGTAAGTTTTTGCTTTAGCAAAACAAATTTAATCAAAATAAGTGAATTGCTTTGACAGGCAGCAGTGAGGTAGTAGAAAGAAGACATTGGAGTCAGACCAATCAGGATTCAAATTCTAGTTCTTATCACTTATTAGCCACCTGATCTTGGGTAAGTAATACAATCCACCCAGGAGGATCGATGACAGAACACTTGGAAAGTACCTAGCACAGCATATGGCAGATATAAAGAGTGTAACTACACATCAGCCTTACCAGTTTGTTACCATTATTTCTGCTGTTAGGACTGAAAGTTCTTGCCTAACTTCTACCTGATCTTCAGGTCTTGAGTGTAGACGGTGTTTCTTGGAAATCCCCACCATGACCCTTTCTAAAAAGACCAGGTTAGGTGACCCTATTGCATGTTCCCTTTGAGCCCTGGATCTCCTCTATTTCAACCCTTAACACACTATATTCTAATTACTTATCTTAATATCTTTCTACATAGACTGTAAGATTTAAGAAGGTAGACCATATCTATCTGTCCCTCATTCAGTTCCCTGCATCTAATGGATATCTGGCACATAGAATGCATTTAATACATATTCGCTGAATAAATGAATGCATGAATAAAATGACAAAAATGCTAAAAGTTAAAAGTCAACACTGTGGCTTATAACACAACATATAGTATGTGGATTTCCAAATTTATTGGACCAGGGACCCCCCTTTTTTTTTTTAAACAGAGAATCTGGAACTATAGAATCCACTTCAGTAAATGTTGGGTTAGATTAAGGCTGAGTCTACTAGATATAAGAAATCTTTTTTATTAATTTATAAGTGTTTATTAGAAAGTACAGTCATATTGAGAAGTACACTTGCAGTTGACTAGTCAAGGGAGTATGGAAGACCTTGTTTACATCCATCATGGACTCCAACTGAGTTGAATTTAGACTTACTGTAGTGAGTAACTCCTCCATCAGTGTCCTCACCTACCAGGGCTTGAACAGGTACGTTGGCAATACAATTATTGACATTTATAATTTCTAGACTACCTAACTTATCTGCACCTAGCTTGAAAGGCTTTTCCCTCTAATTTGACTAAACGGCAAGTGGCTTCTTGAGTTAATTCCCTGGAGTCTGGTCTATTGCTCTTCCTGACCTCTATTCCAAGCTCCCACCCCAATGATTCTGGCTCTCATGGGTCTGATACCTGCCTTATTATCTACTGCTTCCTATAGCCCAAGCACTAACACTTCACAAAGAATCAGATACCACTTTTAATGTTGGCTAAAATTCAAATTCAGATGTGTTTGAAATAAAGCCTTGAGGATGTTAAGAAAAGTGAAAACAAAACATACGGTGACAATTTATTGGTGCTTATCCACTTTTAGTATGAACACAATGTTTCTTATGCAGTGTAATGATATCTAGTCATATGTCCATTTTCTCTATTCCTGGGTCTTACAAGTTTCCTATAGGACATACTTCATGCTATCTTCTGCTAAAAAATTAATTTTTAGAGTTTTAAGCAAACAAGAACACAGTTTAACTAATTTCCCTTAAATTCGTTGTTAATATTCTAGCAATACAGAAGGGGGGTTGGGTGAGGAAGAGAAAGAGTGTGTTCACACAGATTTTTATAGCTATATAATGAATTTCTCACTTCATTTGTCACATATTTAATGGGCAACAACATGACACCTTCAAGCACCAAAATGGAAAAAGGAACTCTTGTATCATTGTCAGTGGGAAGGAAATTCAAGCTGAATTCCAATTTTAAAAAGGCAAATGAAATTGTTCTATAACACTTGAATTCTGATAAGATACAACTTGCCAAATTAGATTTATCAAAAGACTTTTGTGCTAGAATTAAAAACCAAAGGTTTGAGGGAACATGCACAAATCAGATGATTTCTAAAAAGGATTACAAATGAGAATAAATACAAATGGAAATCATGGCTTTCAGTGGAGTAGTCTGTGAGAAAGAGGAATTTATAGAAAAAAGGTGGTTTTGTTCTGTTCTTTTTATTGATCTTTCATCATATACATCAAAGGAAAAGCAGAGGTTAGTATAATGTGTAAAATGATATGCTATTAAAAAATGGATTGGCTTATATGTCAGTTAAGTTTCACTGGTGATGTAAGGGTGGCAAATAACCTACTATCCTTGCATAGTACTTAATACAGTAAGAGAAAGCTGGTTTTTCAAGGTATCTTACAATATCATAAATTTCAACTTAGTGAAGTGATAAGCATTATTGTCACAAGCAGCATATGAATTGACTCTTAAAGCCAATATAATGATTATTTTTCTGAAAAGTTGATTAAAATCATTGCTCTGTGTTTAGGAGCATCTTGGATCAAAAGATATTAGTTCTCCACACAAATAGGCAATAACCCTAAGAGAGTATTTTATTTGCTACAATTTCAATTCTATTACAATTTGTTCCTCTCAAGAACATCTCTGAAATATAAGCTTATAAAAGTTTAAATAGAACTAGTAATTTCAACAATAGAGAAGAGAAGGGAATTTAAAACACATCTAAATCACATTTTCTTAGCCTACGGTTTAATTTAAAAAATGGTTTTCAGTACATAACTATTATCTGTAATGCTTGAATTAATTAGAATGTTTAGCTAATCGCTGACATAAATGTTCTCACTTCTCACTATCTTGCAAACTAAAGTTTTCTATCAATTAAAGCCTGTGTAGATAAAGGAGCTACTCAAAGGAATATGGTGCTAAACTCTATTCTTTTTTTAACTCTGTGATTAAAAAATTTTTTTTTAATGTTTATTTATTTTTGAGAGAGAGACAGAGCATGAGCAGGGTAGGGGTGCAGAGAGAGAGGGAGACACAGAATCTGATGTAGGCTCCAGGCTGTGAGCTGTCAGCACAGTGCCCAACACGGGGCTCAAACCCACTATCTGTGAGATCATGACCTGAGCCTAAGTCAGATGCTTAACTGACTGAGTCACCTTAGAGTCCCCTTAATCCTGTAATTTTAAAGTTTTTTTTAAATAGAGTTATTAATGTCTTGATAGTAATTTAAAATCATTCTACATGCAATAAAAATAATTAAGTTGTATAAAGACTAGGTTTTTGTCAAAATGAGGAAAGAAAATTGGCCTCTGGAGAGCAAGCACAATCTGTTCTTGAAATGTTGCTTGTAAAGGTACATTAAGCTAATATCTGCTAATTTACTGAAGAGCAAATGATCTCAAAATAGTGATGTTTATTTTAAAAATGATATTTTAGTAAGCTGTGTTTAAATTGGCTTATGGTTAGCTTTCTTTTAGAAACGCAATAGTAGTTAAACATAAGAGTGAAAGAAGAAAGACGACATATAAGAGTTTCAAATAGCTAACAAAAATTATCTCTAACTTTATGGTTCATTAAATAAAATTGGCTGTAGGAATAGACTAGTCATTAATAGAAGTCAAACGTGGGAAAGGAAAGCTGGACCATGGCACATAGGAGACACTTAACAAATATTTGCCAAATATTTCTAAATGAGGGAAGGTCCTGAAAATAGAAGTAAATAGTAATTTCTGCCAATAAGAGATAAGCATAACATTACCCATTGAGAAGTAACGCTGCTGAATGATATTGCCAAGTGGAAAAGAGTTCATGGCATCATCAAGAATATCATTTCCAAAGGCTTATTTTAACTATCAATGAAATGAAGGTAAGGGGCACTGATAATTTTCAAAAATAAAACAGAGTGCTACTTAGACATAGCTGAGGCAAACAAACGTTAAGTTGTAAACAATGTGTACAAGCGGTCTGGGCTCTCTCTTGAATAGCAACACACCCTTTCTTACTCTTGCCTGTAAAAGGCAAATGTATTTCTGCCATGTTGGAAGAGAAACTTCTCAAGGACATCAAACAGAAAGGGCCACTAATATAAGCAGTGTTACCATACAATACAAAAAAAGGAAGACACAAATTAACTGTGATTATTGCAGTGTTTGTTAAAAACCACCACTGGCCTGACTCTGAGTCCAGATTTGGACGTTGGTCAATCACTTCACCTCTTGAAGCTCAAGATTACTCGTGTCTAAAGAGGGAATTAAAAGAGAATAAATGAGGGAGCAGAGTAGAGTAAAAAGCAAGGAAGATAAAGTGGAGACAGAAAGAATATTATTGTTATATGTGCTTTGAATGCTTTGAGGGAAAAGTCTTTTTAATAAGATAAGCAAAATATTATTTCTGCCAAAGTGACTGAAAAGACTCCAGCTCTTAAAATAGCTGTTTTGGAGGACAAATAGTTTATTTAGCAGTCAATCACTCATCACTAATGTGTCCAGATGCAAAAAATCCTAACAAACCATAAAAGAAAGGAAGACATTAGGGGGATAATATTTATGGAAGGAAGTCTACTGTGATGCAACACTGTTCTCTTCAGGGGTAGCTTCTTACTGGGAACAACAGGTAGAAAATAGCCACAGCAAAGTAGTCATCTGATGGAAGCTAAACATTTCAAAATATGCTTAGTTTTCAAAATCTACTTCCCTCCCCACATCTCCTAGCACTGTATTAACACTTATTTAAAAAGAAACTCCTCTAATATTCAAAGCCATGCTGATAATCAAATCTCTTAACAAAATCTGAAAGATGTGAGTTGTCTAATCTTTAAAAATAAATCTACTAAAATGATATACTTAAAAACTGGATCTTTTGTCTTTCCTCTGAAAGCTAGGTTTCTGGCTTGGTAAATTTTAGGAACTCAAGATGACCTAATTTCTTTGTGGGAACTTCATTTCCTCTTTTCCAGACCCCAAAAGAAAAACAGTATGCAGGTCCTTTATTACCCTTTGCTCCTAACATTAAACAATGCATTTTCTAATCAGTTCTAAAAAAGGAATAGAAGAACAAAAATGCAGATTAAATGCAAAACTAATGAGTGGGCAAAGATGTACACACAGATGAAACCAGAGTGCGAGGCTGGGGAACACTGTGTCCACTGAGTAAAGCTTTATCAGAAAATACAGTAATGAGTAGTTTATAGTTTTTAAAAGTCTCATTAATTGGGTCACAACAGAAAAGCATGAGAGAGTCAAAAATTAATGTGAATATCTTTTCATATCAGGATATTATCTACTCTTTTATTCAATAAATTTGTATTCAGCATTTATTCATGGGCATTGCTTTGGATGCTGAAGTATCTGTGAACAAAATAGGTAGACATTCCTTCCCCTGATGAGCTTAAACTCATAATATACTTAAGCGAACCTAACTCATCATACTAATAATGTACCATCTTTGGTACAGTATGAACTAGATCTTGCATGAGATTAAATATCGAAAGATATTTTACCAGAGGCAATTCAAAGAGAGAGAGAGAGAGAGAGAGAGAGAGAGAGAGCACGCGCTGGAGGGGCAGAGGGAGAGAAGGAGAATCTTAAGCAGGCTCCACACTCAGTGTGAAACCCGGCGACGTGGGGCTGGATCTCAGGACCCTGAGATCATGACCTGAGCTGAAATCAAGAATCAGACACCTCACCAACTGACCCACCCAGGCACCCCTGAAATACCTATTTTTGATCACTAAGACAAATGAGAAATAGCCTGCTGCTAAGGAAATCCATCAGAGGACTTAAGTCCACCAGCTCTCCGTGAGACCGGCTTAGCACGTCTCTCATGGTTAACAACCCTAAATACATTTTCCGTGTAACACTTATTGCCTAAAACTCACTATGTAAGTTGCATTTTACATATATCATAATATTATTTGGTATATTATAATCATGAATTATTTTTATCCTCATTTCTGACTGTTCATCAACTTGAAAAAACTCACAATGCTCAGTGTTAAATTTATCACACTTCAACTACTCAAGTCAAATAGAAAATAGTATGTAAATAAGCATTATATTTGGAGAACTCTTCAAGGAGAGCCATGTTTAAATTTTCTGTAATGTACCTATTTTATTAAGTTTTTATGATAGATTTTCTTAAAGGAAGACACTACTGAATCATAAGAAAAATGAGATATATAACATTCAGAAGCAAAAGTTAAAGAGTTCATTCATTTCAGTCACAGTCATTTTCCAGCATTATTTGAATGGCAGAGAAGGAACAAACACCTCCAAGGACTTAGAGGTCAGGGGACTGGAGCAGAGCTCTAAGCTCTTCTTCTTCTTCTTCTTCTTCTTCTTCTTCTTCTTCTTTTTGCGATCATATGTTTTATCTTAAAATTTGCTAGGGATTTTGAAAGCTATTCCATAACATACCTAGGTATTTCAATACCAAAATGTTTCAGTCACCAGTAGGAAGACAGCAACAAGGAGCTGAGCCAACACCCGCAGGAAACAGGGTTGAGCTGAAGACAGTGGACACTGCAGAGAAAGTTCTGCCCCTGGCCACTTTGGCTCTTCTGGTATCTATCATATTTCTTGAATCCAAATTCAAATAAATGAACGATAACTTGTTTCTCACTTCTATCCTTCCACTTGAACTAACTGCTCGAAAGGACTTTATACTTAAGAAACTTTTTAGTTGTTCCTATGACTGTCCTTCACTGTGAGGACAAGGCATATCATCTATACACAAGGGGGTATCACCTATATATCTAGTGCCTGTCACCACACCTCATACCTTCTAGGCATGCAATCAATGTTCACTCAAAGAATGAATGAGGCAAGAGTGTGTTAAACAAATATTACATATTTCCAATGTATAAGGCAGACTTTTAGGTATGACGATTATAAAAGATCAGAGATTCTGTTCTCAGGAAGCACACATGACAGAAAGATAGATGTAAAACAAATATAATCCATGTCAGAGGGTGATAAGGGCAATAATAGAAATTAAATCAAAAGTTCAGTGAGAACACAGAGGAGAAGGCAATTAATTCTGAGTAAAGAGAACAGAGTGTTGATGATTCAATATGATTTTAACTGATAGGTATGGGTAGAAAATGCTTCCAGACAGAGAAACAGACAAACATGTAGAAGGTCAAGATACAAGAGAAATTTGAGGGAACAAGAGTATGTCTAGAATATAGTTGCACAGAAGGCAGTCGAGCTGGCCAGGTGAGGTGAGTCAGAGTGCACAGTTTTCTTAAATATCATGCTCAAGAGGCTGATTTTCATTTCATGGAAATGAAGAACCAATCACCTGTTCATTTCCGAGAGAGGACTCTCTAAGCA